>NC_064862.1:82472090-82679590 GCF_024139225.1 Suncus etruscus | reverse complement strand
GCTCTACTCCCAACATTTGTTTTTGTTTTTGTTTTGTTTTTTTGGGCCACACCTGTTTGATGCTCAGGGGTTACTCCTGGCTAAGTGCTCAGAAATTGCCCCTGGCTTGGGGGAACCATATGGGATACTGGGGGATCTAACCGGGGTCCTTCCTTGGCTAGTGCTTTCAAGGCAGACACCTTACCTCTAGCGCCACCTCACCGGCCCCCATTTGTTTTATTTGGAAGCCACAGCCATGACACTCAGGGGCTACTCCTGGCTCTGACTAAAGAATCACTCCTGGTGGAACTCAGGGGACCCTATGGAATACCAGGGATCGAACTCAGGTCAGCTGTGTTCAAGGCCAGCGCCCTCCCTGCTTTGCTATTGCCCCAGCCCCACTGCCAGCATTTTCAGCCGGAAATCCTTGGGGGAACAGGGTGACGTCAGGGCTGGTGGAATCTGACCCTTTTCCTTTTACTACTAAGACAGGCTCAAACCCTCCCCACCTTCCCGGGGGTTGGGGGTGGCATGGGACCTGGTACAGCCACCCCCGCACCCCATATCCTCAGCTCCTCCGGGCCCCAGATCCTTGTCTGGGTTCTGATTCAATTCTCCTGCTTCACTCACCTTCAATCATTAATGAGGGAGCAGCTGGCAGGCAGGAGGAGGAGAAACACAATGGGGGATCGGTAGCTCTGGAGCTCCCGCTATTCTACCTGCGTCCTAACCTGGCCCTGGGTCAGTGGGAGCCCCAGAGGACCTGGAGGCCCCCTGAATAGGTTCTTGCTACTTTGAAGTAGCTAGTATGGAGGAATCAACCGCAGCCCCCAAGTCCCTACACTCATGCTCACACTCTCCTCACCAAGCCCAGATGGGGCAGTTGTGGAGGTATATGTATTTTGGGGGAGTCTTGTTTTTGTTTTGGTTCCACACAGGCCAGTGCTCAGAGGTTCCTCCTGGCTTTGCACTAATGAATCAGTCACTCCCTGTGGGGTCAGGGGACCATTTGAGATGCCGGGAATCGAACCTGGGTTGACTGTGTGCAAGACAAATGCCCTCCCCTCTGTGCTATCATTCTGGCTCCCTCAACAAATCATGTGATCTCTGTTGGAATCCAGGACACTCAGAGAGAGAATCTGACCATCCACCCCACACAAGCATGGAATCTTCCAAAACTGTCTCTCCACAGACAGGAAGTGGGTTCATGGGGCTAGAAGAAACTGCTACAAGGCAAGGCTTCCTTGGAGGGGGGAGGGTCCATAGAATCTTCTAGAATAGTTTGTGCGTCAGAGTCTGGACACTGACCTGGGGGCAGTGTGGAGAATGAGTAAGTATTCATTAAATTGTTGTTTGGTTTTTGAGCCACTTCTGGGGTGCTCAGGGCTGACTCCTGGCTCTGCATACAGGGATCACGCCTGGCGGTGCTCAGGGGACCCTATGGGATGTTGGAATGAAACCTGAGTAAGCCTTAGATAAGACCTGGGCCACCCAGGTAAAGCTGTTGTTTAGTCACAAGAAAATGGGGCCGGAGAGATAACATGGAGGTAAGGCATTTGCCTTGCATGCAGAAGGTTGGTGGTTTGAATCCTGGCATCCCATATGGGCCCCTGAGCCTTCCAGGAGCGATTTCTGAGCACAGAGCAAGGAGTAACCCCTGAGCGCTGTCAGGTGTGGCCCAAAAACCAAAAGTCACAAGAAAAAAATTAATAAAATAGAAGTCGCAGAGCTGGAACCGCACAGTGGGTAGGGGTTTGCCTTGCACAAGGCTAACCAGGGTTTGTCCCTGCCACTCTATATGGTCCCCTGAGTAATCACTCCTGATTGCAGAGCCAGGAATCAGTGTTGGGAACACCAGGTATGTCTTCCCCTCAAAATAGTCATTTCAAGACCAGACCAATAGCAGAGCAAGGAGGGCACTTGCCTGCTTGGGGCTGACCCAGGTTTGATCCTGGCACCTGATTCTCCGAGCAAGGCCAGGAGTGATCCCTGAGTGCAGTCAGCCCTGAGCACCGCTGGATGTGGCCTCATCTAAAAAAACAAACAAACAAACAAACAAACAAATAAATAAATAAATAAATAAAGGCCTTCCTACTGAGAATGGGGGTGGCTAGAGGGACCGTGCGCTGACTATCTGTAAAACTTGAACCTGCTTTGGAACCCGCCTATGGAGGCTGCAGCCAGGCTCGGCGTTTCCCCAGCCCCAGGGGGTGCAGCTCTCCTGTGTTTACCCCGAAACTGCACAAAGCCTGGTCAAGATCTCCATGGCAGAGCTCCGGTAACCATAGACAGACGCTGGACAGAACCCAGGGCTGTGCCCGCGGTCAGAGAGCCAGGCATGCACTGTAGCACTGGGGGGGAGGAAGGGAGCGGGAAGGTCCTGTGAGTCAGGGCTGAACTCGGGGCTCCCTCATGCAAAACTCTCCTAGGCCCTGAGAACCTTCACCCCAACCTCTGCGAGGGTTATTGGGGACCAGAGTCTCCTTGTCTTTAATTAGCGGGGGAGGAACACTATGTATTGGCTGAGGTTACTAACACCCAAAGGCCATGGCACGCCTCATTAACCATCACGGGGCTTCAGCCACACCTGGGGTGCTCAGAAATGACACCTGGCTTCAGGGAGAAGCTTGTTCCCAGCTGGGTGCCCTAAGCTGCCCTTGGGCTGTCTCACCCTGGGTTTCTCTCTTTCCTTGTATGTTTGCTTTTGGGTCACTGGGTGTATCCCCAAAACAAACAAACAAACAAACAGAAGTTTTAATTCTCATTCATTTTTTTTTTGGCCACACCCAGCGGTGTTCAGAGCTGACTTCTGGCTCTGCACTCCAGGATCACCCCTGGCAGTGCTCAGGGAGCCCTATGGAATATCAGGAATCAAACCCAGGTCGGCCTCATGCACGGCAAGAGCCCTCCCAGCTGTCCTATTGCTCCAGTCTCTTTTTCCCTGTCGCAGCTGCCACCTCCTCCTGGTTCCCTGCACTTCCTTTTCCTTGCAGGCTTGTCTGTGTTCAGGGTCATTGTTTCAGAGGACAGGGCCTGGGGCCACACCAGAACACCCTTTAAAATCACCCCACCCGGGGCCTGAACAATAAGAGAATGGGGGGAAGGCCCAACTATGCATGCAGTTCATCCAGGTTTAATCAGATCTTCATCATCCCTTAGGGTCCCCGGAGTACTGACAGGAGTAATCCTGGAGTCAGGAGATAGCCCTGAGCACCACCAGGTGTGGCCAAAAAAAAAAAAAAAGAATGAGAATTAAAACTTTTGTTTGTTTGTTTGTTTTGGGGATACACCCAGTAGTACTCAGGAATTACATCTATCTGCCTCTGTGCTTAGCAGGCAGAGAGGATATGGATCAAGGGGTATGGACAGACCCTGAGAATTAATTCATTTGGGAGAGTATCTGCCTTAGACATAACTGATCGGGGTGTGATCTCCCCAGCATCTCATAGGGTCCCCAAACACCACCAGGAGTAGCCCCTGAGGCAGAAGCAAGCTTTAAGCATTCCTGGGTAATACCTGCCCACCCCAACATGAAGGGAAGGTGGAGCAATAGCACAGTGGGAAGAACATTTGCCTTTCATGCAGCCGACCCAGGTTCGATCCCTGACATCCCATAGGGTCCCCCGAGCCTGCCAGGAGTGATTCCTGAGCACAGAGCCAGGAGTAACTCCTGAGCACTGCCGGGTGTGGCCCAAAAACCAAAAGAAAAACAAAAGGTAAGTTGGGGACCTTCCACAGTGCTCCGAAGCACACTGGCTGGCAACGTGTCAGCAGCTCCTTCTGGCTCCGATCCGGGATCCAGCTGCTGTGTGGTGACGGCCCCCCAGGATGCTGGACAGGCAGTGGGACATGCCCGGGCCTCTGGCGTTGCATAGAGACGGGAGAGCCAGCCTGTGTCGCGGCCATGCAAGATTTATGGGAAGGAAGATACTCTGATAGCAGAGAACATGAGAGGCTGTAAGCGAGCCGTTACCATCTGTCATTGCTGGGTCATGGGGACACCGAGTTGAGTGAGGAGGACATGAATAGAGACGTGGGTGCAGGGCAGGGGGCTGAGGCGGCATACACCCCAAACCCTCACTTCCTGGAGGTGCAGATACCCAGCTCAGCCTGGCCTCCTGCCAGGTACTCCAGAGAGTCCTAATTTCAGAAAATTCTTTTTGTTTTGTTTTATTTGGGGGTCACACTTGTTAGTACTCAGGGCTGACTCCTGGCTCTGTATTCAGGAATTACTTGTGGTGGGGTTCCGGGGAAGCTGTAGAATGCCAGGATCCCATATGGGATCTGGGCTGGTTGCATGCAAGGCAAGTGTCTTTCCTGCTGTGCTATCATTCTGACACCTCAGAAAAGTCTTTGTGGGTGGAGAGGCAAAGATATGTTCCAGGCAGAGAAGGGGGTGCTTGTCTTGCATGTGGCTGACCCTGGTTCAAATCCAGCACTATTCCCCAAGCACAGAGCCAGGAGTAATCTCTAAGCACCTCTGGGTGGGGCCCACAAACTAACGAGAAAAAGAAAAAAGTCCTTTGCTCTGTTTGGTTTTCTTGACTTTTTTTTTTTTTCTTTTGCTGTGGGGGTGGGTAAGAGATTTGGGCCATGGGGGCCGGGCGGTGGCGCTGGAGGTAAGGTGCCTGCCTTGCCTGTGCTAGCCTAGGACGGACCACGGTTCGATCCCCCGGCGTCCCATATGGTCCCCCAAGAAGCCAGGAGCAACTTCTGAGCGCATAGCCAGGAGTAACCCCTGATCGTCACAGGGTGTGGCCCCCCAAAAAAAAAAAAAGAGATTTGGGCCACCTCCTACAGTGGCTGACTACTACTACAAGGCTGACTCCTTACTCTGTGCTCAGAGATCACTTCTGGTGGTACTTGAGAACAGTATGGGATGCCTGGGACAGAGCTGGGACCAGCCATGTGTAATGTATATACCTTCATTTAACTTCCGGATTATGTCTCCCTGTATCCCCAAGCCTGGCTTTTTTGTTTGTTTGTCTTTGGGCCACACTGGCTGTGCTCAAGTCTCCTGACTCAGTACTTCTGGCTCCTGGCTCTGTGCTCAAAATCTCTCCTGGTAGTCCTTGGGGGATCCTATGGGATGACTGGCTGTTTGCAAGGCAAACGCCCTCCCCACTGTGCTATCACTCCATCCCTGGCTTTCCATTCTTGGGGAGGAAAATAGCCCAGAAAATGAAGGAAGAAGAGTCAGTGTGATGTACAGTGAGTAGGTGCTTGCCTAGCACACAGCTTACCTAGGTCTGGTCCCTTACATCCATCCCGTAAGGTCCCCTGAGCACCACCAGGAGTGATTCCTGTGCGAAGAATCAGGAGTCAGCTCTGAGCATCACTGGGTATGATCCCCCGAAAAAAAAGAGGAAAACACCGTATTCCTTATCTTCTAGATAAGAGCAAGGCAGCCGTGATCATGGGGTACCCTGGGGATGTCTAGGCTCACACTTACTGAGGGGATCCCCTGACCTGGTGTGGGAGGCCAGGAAAGCCTCTCAAGTGACCTACTCTTTGGTGGTCTGTGGGCTTCCCTTGAAAACACCCACCCTGGCCCGGAGAGATAGCACAGCTGCGTTTGCCTTGCAAGCAGCCAATCCAGGACCAAAGGTGGTTGGTTCGAATCCCGGTGTCCCTGTGCCTGCCAGGAGCTATTTCTGAGCAGACAGCCAGGAGTAACCCCTGAGCACTGCCAGGTGTGACCCAAAAAAACAAAACAAAAAAAAAAACAAAAAAAAAAGAAAAAGAAAACACCCACCCTATCAACCTCATTCAGATGCTGGCAGCCCCTGGTTTTTCAGCCACAGGGCCCCAAGAATTGGGGCCTCAGGGTCCATGAGAGTGGGATTCCCCCAAAGCAAGGAAGGATCCAGATGAGGACTGGGACAAGAGCAAGAGGTGCCCTCGGGTGTCTTAACAGGTGACATGTGAGATGTACCGGGCCACGTCACCGCATCAATACTTGATGACCGAAACGGACACAGAAGATCAGGTGATCTCAACCGCACCGAACCAGTCTCCTGAGACCTCCCCACAGGACCCCACGATAAACAGGTGTCATGAGGGACAGCAGCTGATTGTCACAGGGACCCCACAGGGAAATATACTGAAGCTAGGTACTTCTACTGGACTTTTTTGGGGAGGCCACACTCGGCAGTGCTCAGGGGTTACTCCTAGCTCTGTACTTAGGAATCACACATGGCAGGTTTGGGGGACCCTATGGGGTTCCGGGGATTGAACCCAGTTTGGTGGTGCAAGGCAAATGCCCTCCCACTGTGCTATCACTCTGGTCCTTATTCTTATTTTTTTTGGGGGGGGCCCACACCTGGTGATGCTCAGGGATTACTCCTGGCTCTATGCTCAGAAATCACTCCTGGCAGGCTCGGGGAACCATATGGGATGCCGGGATTTGAACCACTGTCCTTCTGCATGCAAGGCCAACGCCTTACCTCCATGCTATCTCTCAGTCCCCCCCCTTTTTTTTTTGAGGAATCACTCTTGTAGGAATCACACCCTGTGTGGTGTTGGAATTCTTACCTAGATGGGTGTGTGCAAGGCAAGGGCCCTCTCCTCTGCCCTAATGATGCCCCATATTCTTTCTTTATTAGTTCTTTGGTTGTATTGAAAGTGATAGGAAAGTGGGAAGGGCATTTGCCTTGCACTTGGTCAACATGGGTTGGATCCCCAGCATCCCATAACATCCCAAGCCCTACCATAATTGATAATTGATTCCCGCAGACAGTGAGGATTCAGTCCTGAGCACTGCTGGGTGTGGCCCCAAAACAACAAAATGAGTTTGAAGTGGATCTTGCCAGCCAAACTTGTCATTGCTAAAGCCTCAGGACTCTCCCAGCAGTGCTCAGAGGACTGGATGGCACAGAGCATGGATCTCCCCAGCGCTGGCAAAATTTGTGTTCAGACCCGTTTGGGTTTGTCTGCCATGGTCAGGGGGCTTCTCTGGGCTCAGTCCAGTGGAATGTGGGGAGAGGGTTGAGGACTATTCCATGAGGGGACTCACTGAGCTGGAGGGACCTTACCAGCCCCCATGATGCCCAGGTAGGTGGCTGGGTGGCTGCAGATGCAAAATAGAGCTGGGGCTGGCACAGGCATGGTCCACCCTGCCAGGCATGCTCAAGGCAACCGTGAGAAGCATGGAAACATGGTCCTTTGCTTCTCAGGGTCAACACAGACCCAGCAATGGTGCCTGGGAACCGCCCAGAGAAACCAACTCATTCACTGTGCTCTCTGTCTGTGCGTGCAAATCCTGCAGGCGTGTGCATGGGCAGGGAGGGGACTCAGAGGCTGAAGCTCAGGCTGGCCAGATGTTGGTGCATCACACACACCCCAGACCCCAGCAATGCCAGGGGTGACCCCTGTTCCCCAGGGTCTGCACACATTGTCACTCAGAACCCAATTCATCTGCATCTTCATGAACTGGGCACAGAGACCCAGAGACAGCATTTGGTCCTGGATCAGCTGCTTGCAAGGCAAACGCAGCTGTGCTATCTCTCCGGGCCCAAGACCCATTTTCTAATCTCAACACAGCATAGGATCCCCCCAAAGATGCAGAGCCAGGAGTAAGCCCTGAGAAAGAGAAAAAAGAAAAAGGAAAAAAAGAAAAATGTAGGGCCAGAGCGGTGGTACAAGCAGTAGGGTGTTTGCCTTGCACGCGACTGTCCTAGGACGAACAGCAGTTCGATCCCTGTTGTCCCATATGGTCCCCCAACCTAGGAGCCATTTCTGAGCGCATAGCCAGGAGTAACTCCTGAGTGTCACTGGGTGTGGCCCAAGAAACAAACAAACAAAAAAAGAAAAATGTCCTGTATTCTGCCTAGTTTTCTTTTCTTTTTTTCTTTTTATTGTTGCATCAGAGCCCTTAGGATGGGCTTGTCTGATGCAACATTTATTTGGTATGTGTGTGTGGGGGGGTATGGTTTGGGCTAACCCCTGCGGTGCTCAGGGCTCTGCACTGAAATCACTCCTGGCAGTGCTTGGGGAGGGAACCTTATGGGGTGCCAGGGAATCTAACTCAGATGGGCCATGTGCAAAGCAGGCACCCTCCCCGCCGTGCTATCGCTCCAGACCCCTCTGTATCTGGTATAAAGGGAGCACTTATGTGTTAATTTTGTTTTTAGTTTCGGGTCATACCTGGAGATGCTCAGGGATTACTCCTGGCAGTGCTCAGGGGCCTTTATGGGATGTCGAGGATCAAACCCTGGCTGCTGCATGCAAGGAAAAAACGCTCTCCCTGCTGAGCTCTCACTTAGGCAGGCCTGAGTCTGTTTCTGCTTAATTGGGCAGGATCCACCAAGCTCTGCGGCTTCGCCTATGTGAGGACTCAAGTTTGATGCCCAGGGCCGCTGCAAAGGCAAAAGCAAACAAGATTCCTCCAAATCCAAACACAGGCATTTTACTGTCTACACCAGGACACAGAATTAGGATTATGTGAATATTTTCCGGATTACTAAATCCCCTCTAAAGGATATGACCAGAACTTTTTGTTTTGTTTTGTTTTGTTTTGGGGCCACATCAGGCAGCACTCAGGGGTTACTCCTGAATCTGTGCACAGAAATCACCCCTGACAGGCTCGGAGGACCATATGAGATATCGGGAATCAAACCCAGGTCCTTTGAGTAGAAGGCAAATGCCCTATTCTCTGTGCTATCTCCTGGGCCCTGTAGTTGCTATTTACTCGTGTTTTACTTATTTTCATTTTGGGTCTACATCAGGCAGTGCGTCAGGCTGACTCCTGGCTCAGTGCTCAGGAGGAATAACTCCTGGCTGGATTTAGAGGACCCTATAGGATGCAGGGGATTCCAGGACAGCCAAGAAGTGCAACACAAGATCCTTCCGTGTGCTGCAGCTATATCCCTCTGCCCCCCTCCCTTTTTTGGGTATTCATTGATCTTTGCTACACTGCAAAAAGCAAGTTGTCTTCCGGACTAGAAGATAAACATTTGATAACTGGAGCGTTTAGGTCAGCAGGAAGGGCTCTTGTTTTGAGTGCAATGGACCTGGGTTCTGTTCCTGCCATCCCTTACTCAGAGTGATTCCTGAGTGCTGAATCAGGGATCGGAGATATTCCTACTCCCCCAAACCTCAAGTCAATAAATCCTCAGCGAATTCCCTTGCTGTGTGATCCAGGAGGAAAATTCTAGAATCTACTGGAGTGGGCTCAGACCCCCACCCCCACCCCAGTAACTCCTTCACACTGGTGCTTGCGTCACCTTCTTCTTGCCAGAGATAAAATAGATCCCAAGAACAACAAACAACAAAGCCCTCCGCCCCCCTAAAAAAAAAAAAAAAAAAAACCAACCAAAAAAAAAAAAAAACAACCCATAAACCCAAACGCAAGATGCTTGCATTTATCTGCCCTGCAAGGCTTCTGGAATGTTCTGGTGTCATTTCCGGATATTGTACGGGATTCCGGTGGTGGTGGAGGCGGGGACAGCAGGGGACTGGATGGTGGTGGGGAGAGGGGGCCCCACACACATAGCCAGGCCTAGCTTTAAATCCCCCCACCCCCTGTTCTTTCAACAACTTGCCAAGTTCCTGGAAGTTTCTGCTGAGAAAAGTCTCTGGCGGGCAGTTTCCCAGGAGGGTGGGAGGGAGGGAGCCTGGGACTTTGCAAGACTCCAAACTACCAGGGCAAGCGAGCAAGCAAGTGAGCGACCCCCTCAAATCCCTCTTCTGCCAAATTCCTGAGAATCCCAGCTCTTGGCTATGAGGGAGGCGGGCAGATGCACTTGGTCTAGTCTGAGGGATCTCTTTTCCAGACGCCTAGATGATGGATTCTCTTTGTGGGGGGCTCCAGGGATAGGACAGCAGAGAGGAAGCTGCCTTGCACATGTCTGACCCAAAGTTCAATCCCCAGCATCCCATAGGGTCCCCCCTGAGCACCTCCAGGAGTGATTCCTGACTGCAGAGCCAGAAGTAACCCTTGAGCATCACCCGGATGTGTCCAACATACAAACAAAAAAAATTCCTTTTGTTCCTGGGGGTCTTGGGGGTAGAGTTCACATCTCTCAGGATTCCCTGAGCCCAGTGCTTGCAGGGAGGGAGTCACTGGGAGGGGATAAGGGGGGGCAGGTGCCTGCCTACATTCCCCCCTACAACCCCGCCACCCCCTGTCTTCTCTCCCTTTTTTTGTTTGACCCACTCAGAGACTCAGCCAGGAATTTTCCTCCTTGGCTGGTCTCAGAACATTCCAGCACCCCAGAGATCCCCCTTGGGGTTGGAATCTGTGGGGTCAGCCTGCTTCTTGAAAGTGTGAGCATTCCTCTGCCTCCAGCAAAACCACCCAGCCATCTTGGACCAGCAAACTGCCCCCCATTAAACTTTTTGGGGGGACTGTGGAGTCCACTGCAGCAAGATAATGAAAAGGTGGTTGTGGGGGAGCATAGTGATTAAAACGAGGCTTCTGCCTTGCATGTGGGTGACCCAGGTTTGCTCCCCAGCATCACATGTACATCCCCAAACACTACCACGAGTAAACACTCCCCCCCCCCACCAGCAGAGCCAGGTATAGCCCAAAAACCAAAATAAAGGGGAAAAAAGGCAGGGCTGGAGTGATAGCACTGCGGAAGAGCACCTGGTTTATACATGGTCAATATAGTTTCGATCCTAGGCAGCCTCGTCTAAGGGTCCCCAGAGCACAGAGCCAGGAGTCAGCCCTGAGCACTGCCTGGTGTAGCTTAAAAAAAAGTGAGGGTTGGGGCCGGGCGGTGGCGCTAAAGGTAAGGTGCCTGCCTTGCCTGCGCTAGCCTTGGACGGACCGCGGTTCGATCCCCCGGTGTCCCATATGGTCCCCCAAGCCAGGAGCAACTTCTGAGCGCGTAGCCAGGAGTAACCCCTGAGCGTTACTGGGTGTGGCCCAAAAACCAAAAAAAAAAAAAAAAAAAAAGTGAGGGGACAGAGAGATAGCACAGCGGTAGGGCATTTGCCTTGCACGCAGCCAACCCAGGATGGACGGTGGTTCAAATCCCGGCATCCCATATGGTCCCCGAGCCTGCCAGAAGCAATTTCTGAGCACAAAGCCAGGAGTAACCCATAAGTGCTGTCAGGTGTGACCCCCCCCCAAAAAAAAAGTAGACTTTGACATCTCAAACCAAGCTCAAGGACTTCAAAGGAAACCGAGTCAAGTCTTGCCCCTCACCAGCTGTTCCCTTGCTTGAATTATACATCCTGGTACTCCCACTCACCCCATTTTCCCATTTATTTTTGGGGGCCACGCAAGGCAGTGTTCAGGGATCACTCCTGTGGTGCTTGGGGGACTGACCCTACGGAGTCCTATCGATGGAACCCGGTCAACTATCTACAAGGCAAGTGCCTTCTTGGAGGTCCATAGCTCTGGCCCTCTGGACATTTCTTTTTTTTTTTTTGGTTTTTGGGCCACACCCAGCGGTGCTCAGGGGTTACTCCTGGCTGTCTGCTCAGAAACAGCTCCTGGCAGGCACGGGGGACCATATGGGACACCGGATTCGAACCAACCACCTTTGGTCCTGGATTGGCTGCTTGCAAGGCAAACGCCGCTGTGCTATCTCTCCGGGCCCATCTGGACATTTCTGTACTGAAACTCCATCCCAGGCTCTTGTGATGTCCACAGACTGATGGAGGCACAAGACCCCTCCCCCTCATGGCTGGGGGCGGGTCTCAGGTGAGAGGGTCTCACATCTGTGTGTCTGATCCCTGTGGGGCTACCTCTGCTCCCACTTTTATTTTTCAGGCTACAGGCAGTAATGCTAATGGTTGATTCCTGACTCTGAGCTCAGGAATCACTCCCGGCAGTGCTCGGGGAATCCAATGGGATGCCAGGGATCAAACCCGGGTCAACCGTGTGCAAGGTAAGCGCCCTCCCCGCTGTGCTCTTTTGGGCCCATTGCTCCCACTTTTTTGTTGTATTTTGTTTTTTGGGCCACACCGGGCAGTGCTCAGGGATTACTCCTGGTTCTGTGCTCAGAAATTGCCCCTGGCAGACTCATATGAGATGCTGGGGATAGAACCTGGGTCAGCTATGTACAAGGCAAGAGCCTGCCCTCTCCACTGTGCTATCTCTCAGCCCCACTGATCCCATGTTTGACACTGGAGCCAAGAACACCCACAGGGATGATTTGTGGGTGTCCATGGACCAAGCAGAGGCAGCAACACCCTGTCTCTTAGTTTTAGAGCTCAGAAAGCCGGGAGGGTGTAGAGCTGTGCGTGCCGGAGCCGGGAAGGGAATGTGGGTGCGTCAGGGCAGGACAGGGTGACAGGGTGACAGGGTGACTGGCTGGGTAGCTGGGACTCCAGCAGCTGGAAAAACCAGCTGGAGAGGGGGAACCCCACTTTCTGGGTGCCTGCCTGGGGCTGCATTTCCTGCTGGTGATCAAGGGGGAGGAAAGGGGTATGAGGAGGAAGGGAAGAGATAGTGGGGGGAGGTGCTTGCTTTGCAAAGGACTGATCCAATTAAAATCCATGCACCCCGTAAGCCCCCCCCCCCCCAGAACTGCTAGGGCTCATGCCAGGCCAGGAATAGCTCTTGAGCATAACCTCAGGCGTGTGGACCAATTGGAGTGAGTCACCCTCAATACAGACATGAAGTGTCTTTGGAGAGAGGATGGGGGGTCTGGGACCAGGGCGTGGACTCATCCTTGAGCTGCCCAAGTCACTGCACCTCCTTCCTCAGGGCCTGGACCCCAAACCCCAGCTCTGAAGCACCAATAGCCTGGGTCCGAGGGCTCCAAGAGAAATAGAACCTCAGGGAATGAATTTGCCTTGCATGCAGCTTTCAATCCCCAACATCCCATAGGGTCCCCCCAGGGCTCCACCAGGAGTGATTCCTGAGCACAGAGCTAGGAGTCAGCCCCCAAAACAAAATCAAACCAGAGTCAAAGCTGTCAGCCAGGCAAGCACCCTCAGCCCAGTGCTGACGCCCAGGTCTTTCTTGGCCTTTCCACCTCTTCCGGGTCTTGCTGGACTAGCCCCAGGGTTTACAATCAAATTCTAAATATTTTCCTTAGAAATACTTTCTGGCAGGCCAGGATGGGCTGTCACTGGACTTTCTCTGCCTGTTCTGGCCACTTCCACAGGCAGGAGGGGGACGAACCTGGCTCCATTCACAGAAAAGAAAACTTGAGGGAAGGGCTGGCCTTGCACGCAGCCGACATGGGTTAGATCCATGGCATCCCATAGGGTCCCCCTTGCCCCTCCAGGAATGATTTCTGAGCACAGAGCCAGGAATAAGCCCTGAGCACAGAATGTGACCCCCAAAACAAAACAAATGACAAAACACACAAAAAAAGGTGTGGGGTCGGGATTCAGGGTCCCACTTCTTCTGTCTGAACTCGCTCTGGCTCCACACCCCACACCGCCATTGGCTGGGTTGCCTCTTGGGACCCCAAAACTCTCCTGTGGAACCCTGAATCGTTGGTGCCTCAGTAACCGGTTTTTTTGAGCATCTGCTTTGTGATCAAGAGGTAAGAGTGGAGGGCAAGACAGGGGGCATTTGGGCATGAAGGACCAAGCGGTGGGAGCCATCAGTGCAAAGGTCCTGCGGTAGGGGCAGCAGAACAGGGACACAGCTGTAGAAGGTGGTCTCTTTGGGACCCTGCAGGGCTGAGCCCATGACTGGAGTTTGGCTGGGGCTCGGTGTAGCCCCCTAGTGGCGATGTGAGTTGATTGCAGAAGGTGCATTGTCAAAAATGAAAGAAGCCTCAGGACTGATGGAGTGCGAGGATGTGGAAAGAGGAGAGGACTGGGGAGGGAAGAAGGAGCTAGCATTAGTGGGCGAAGGAATGAAAGAAGGGTCGCCTCAGAGCATCCAGCTTGTAACTTCTGCCTCCAATGCATCAATACTTGGGAGTGGATAGTACAGCTGGGAGGATGCTTGCCTTACATGCAGCATCCCACGAGATACCCTGAACCCCGTCAGGAGTAACCCCTGAGCATCCCTGGTTGTGGTCCAAAGCCAGACAAACAAAGCAAAACCAAAACAAAGGATACCACCCTACCAACAGTCGCAGTCACCTTGTTCGAACTGGGTCAGCTCCATGGGAGATTATGGGCTACACTGGTCCACGAAGCACTAAGCTGGATATCTTGGGTCAGAAAGATAGAATGGAGGTAGAGCATTTGCCTTACATGCAGAGGGATGGTGGTTCAAGTCCCGGCATCCCATATGGTTCCCCAAGCCAGCCAGGAGCAATTTCTGAGCATAGAGCCAGGAATAACCTCTGAGCGCTGCCGGGTGTGACCCCCCCCAAAAAAAAGCTGGATATTTTGGAAGGAGAGAGTGGGGTCAAGACCCCTCCCTGACAAAGCCACGCCCACTGCCTCCATTACCCAGAGTTACGTTTTTCCCATGGCTCTGCCTCATCACTGCCCTTCTACAATCCCCTTTAGGGACACCCAAAGTCTGACCAAAACTTCAGGTATGCCAGTTTGAGGCTGCTATCACCAGGGTTTCTGGGGTGAGTGTGGGCCCCCTCACCGCTGGCAGCTGAGAACCTGCCCCTAAGAGACACAATATCAGTAATAATAATTTGAATTTCTGGACAACTTCTTTTGTCCCTATAGGTACACACCAATTTATTATTTTTCTCCTATTTTGGGTTTTGGGCCACACCCAGTGGTATTCAGGGGTTACTCCTGGTTCTGCACTCAGAAATCCCTCCTGGCAGGCTTGGGGGACCATATGGGATGCCGGGGATCAAACCCGGGTCAGCTGCATGCAAGGCAAATACCCTAGAAGTTGTACTATCACACTGGCCCTGGAACACATCAATTTAACAGAATGGACAGCTAACAACAAGAGCTTTTTTTTTTGGTTTTTGGGTCATGCCCGGCAGCACTCAGGGGTTACTCCTGGCTCTATGCTCAGAAATCGCTCCTGGCAGGCTCGGGGTACCATATGGAACACCAGGATTCGAACCATCGTCCTGCAGGAAAGGCAAATGCCTTACACTGTGCTACCTCTCCGACCCACAACAACAGCTTTTTTTTTTTTTTTTTTTTTTTTGGTTTTTGGGCCACACCCGTTTGACGCTCAGGGGTTACTCTTGGCTATGCGTTCAGAAATCCCCTGGCTTGGGGGGGACCATATGGGATGCCGGGGGATTGAACCGTGGTCCATCCTACGCTAGTGCTTGCAAGGCAGACAACTTACCTCTAGCGCCACCTTCCCGGCCCCAACAAGAGCTTATTAAACCTTCTGCCATTGTATTAATATCTATAAAGTCATTGGAGATAAAATAATTTTCACAAATTTCCTGTACTTTTTCCTTTTTCTTTCTTTTTTGTGGTCGTTTTGTTTTTTTAAACTTTCTTCTCGGGCCGGGCGGTGGCGCTAAAGGTAAGATGCCTGCCTTGCCTGTGCTAGCCTTGGACGGACCATGGTTCGATCCCCCGGTGTCCCATATGGTCCCCCAAGCCAGGAGCAACTTCTGAGCACATAGCCAGGAGTAACCCCTGAGCATTACCGGGTGTGGCCCAAAAAAAAAAAAAAACCTTTCTTCTCTCCCTTTTTCTTTTTTCTTTCTTTATTTTATTTCCCCCAATAACTCTGCTTTCACTTATCTGAAAATAACTATGTCAACTATGCAAGGCATTTTCTTTTTTTTTTTTTTTTTGTTTTTGGGCCACACCCGGCGGTGCTCAGGGGTTACTCCTGGCTGTCTGCTCAGAAATAGCTCTGGCAGGCACGGGGGACCATATGGGACACCGGGATTCGAACCAACCACCTTTGGTCCTGGATCGGCTGTTTGCAAGGCAAATGCTGCTGTGCTTTCTCTCCGGGCCCACCAGGCATTTTCTTAAAATAAAGTAAATAAAAGAAAAAGAAAAAACCTCCCAGTACGTTTAGAATGATTTTTTTTTTCCTTTAACACAGAAAAAAGTCAGGGACTGGAGTGGTAGCACAAGCGGTAAGGTGTCTGCCTTGCCCATGCTAGCCTAGGACGGACCACAGTTTTTTCCCCCGGCGTCCCATATGGTCCCCCAAGCCAGGAGCGATTTCTGAGCACATAGCCAGGAGTAACCCCGGATGTGGCCAAAAATTAAAAATATATTATCCTTTTAGGGGTCGGAGAGATAGCACGAAGGTAGGGCATTTGCCTTGCATGCAGAAGGATGGTGGTTCAAATCTAAGCATCCCATATGGTCCCCCAAGCCTGCCAGGAGGGATTTCTGAGCGAAGAGCCATGAGTAATCCCTGAGCACTGCTGGGTGTGACCCAAAAAAAATCACCACTAACAATGAAAAGCACAGAAAAAAGTCAAGCTGCTTTGAGGTTCAGTTGAAGTTACCAACAGATGGAGGGAGGAAGTAGAAAGGGACATAGGGAGGACAGAGGGAGAGGAGGAGGGAAGAATGAAAAGAGGGAGGACAGAGGAAGGAGAGTTACTGTCTTAACCTGCACTATCTCTTGGCCCCCATTCTCAGACTTTCAAAGCCCAGACAGGGGCCTGGAGCGATGGTCATTAGTGAAGTCGTTTGCCTTGCCGACTGACAACTCAAGTTAAATCTCCAGCACTCCATAGGGTCCCCTGAACCAGCCAGGAGTGATCCCTGAGCACAGAGCCAGGAGTCAGGCTTGAGCACTGCTGAGTGTGACACCCCAATCAAAGACAAGGCAGGGAGAGAGCCTGCGCCCTTGGTCCCCAGCTACCGAGGTCTCGGCCACTCCTGGACATTCGGTGGGGCTGAGGCTGCAGAACTGGGTGTTAGTGGCTCTGGGACCCTCCTGCAGGGAGAAAGGGGTGCACGGGGCTTGCACCTAGTCTCCATTCCTGGGGCTTTGTCGCCCTCTTGTGACAGCATGCAGGTTGGCCCCTTGCTCTCAGCCGAGAGGTTGCCCCAAGCCTGGCAGTGCCAGGAGGGCACCTACCTTGGCACAGGGTTCAGTCCACTGTCCCGGGGCGGGGCGCATGCAACCCTTATAAAGCTGGGATGCTCGAAAATGAAAGGGACCCTATTTGGTGGCTGGAATCAGCCAAGCCTGAAGCTGACTCGACTTCAAATAGTTCTATTTAAAAAAAAAAAGTTCTATTGTCAATTTTTGTCAAAGCCAAATTTGGAGGGGGAAACCTGTGCACCCCTTTGTAATCAGAAGAATCCAGTGTCAGCTCTAGCCTGCCTCCTAGGACCCCTGACATGGGCCAATGAAGTTACCTCATATTTCTTGTGGCTCCATCTGAGAAACACCTGGAGGAGTAAGAGGGCCACCAGAAGACCTTCCCCAGAATCTGGAAGGGTCATTTTATGGGGTTAGGAAAGTGCTTCTGGGGCTGGAGAGGAAGGACAGTGGGGAGGAAGCTTGCCTTGCACAAGGCCAATTGGAAATCAGACCCTGGCATCCCACTGGTTTCCCTGAGCCTGACAACATATAGGAAAAATGGGGGAAAAAAACAAAAAACCAAAAAAACAGTGCTTCTGGGGCTGGAGTGGTGGCGCAAGCGGTAAGGCATCTGCCTCGTGCGCACTAACCTAGGACGGACAGCAGTTCAATCCCCCGACATAACCCCTGAGCTTCGCCAGGTGTGGCCAGAAAATAAAAACAAAAACGAAAAACGGTGCTTCTAAGGTTGTCTACGGTTATTACCTCCCAGCTGGTCCTGGGGAGTTGTCACATATGCACCAGACACAGATACATGAACACACACGGACACATGGATAGACATACATGATAGAGACACACAGAGATAGACACAGAGATACAGAGACACATAATCATACAGAGATGGACACACACAGATTATTTTGCTTAATTTTGGAGCATAACTGGTGGTGGTGCTCAGGGCCGACTCCTAGTTCTGTGCTCAGGCATCACTCCTGAAGGGACTCAGAACACAGTATGGGATACCAGGGATTGAACCCAGGTTGGCCACGTGCAAGGCCGGGGCCCTCCCTACTGTGCTATCACTCTGGCCTCTGCTTTGTTTTGTTTTTTTTCTGTTTATTTATTTTTTGGTTTTTGGGTCACACCTGGCAGCGCTCAGGGGTTACTCCTGGCTCTACACTCAGAAATCGCTCCTGGCAGGCTGGGGCGGGGGGAGAGGCATATGGGATTCGAACTATCATCCTTCTGTGCCTAAGGCAAATGCCTTGCCAATGTGCTATCTCTCCGGCCCCTGTTTATTTATTTATTTTTTTTGGTTTTTGGGCCACACCCATTTGACGCTCAGGGGTTACTCCTGGCTATGCACTCAGAAATCGACCCTGGTTTGGGGGGACCATATGGGACACCGGGGGATCGAAACTCGGTTCGTCCTACGCTAGCGCTTGCAAGGCAGACACCTTACCTCTAGAGCCACCTTCCCGGCCCCCCCTGTTTATTTTTTATTGGGCCACACCCTGTGATACTCAGGGGTTACTCCTGGCTCTGCGCTCAGAAATCGCTCCTGGCTCAGGGGACCATATGGGAAGCTGGAGATTGAACCGAGGTATGTCCTAGATCGGTCACGTGCAAGGCAAAGGCCCTACCGCTGTGCTATCACACAGGCCCCTGTTTTTCTGTTTATTAAATTTTTTTTTTCAGCTTTGGAGCCATACCTGGCAGGGCTCAGCTCAAGTGCTAACTCCTGGCTCTGTGATCAGCAATTAATCCTACTGGGGTTCAGAGTACCTTGTGGGGTTCAAAACATGTGGTGTAAGCATGTGCAAAACAAGCACTCTCCCACTGTACTATCATTCCAGCCCCCTTTGATTTTTTTTGTTTATTTGATTTGGTATTTTGTTTGGGGGCCACACACAGACATACTCAGGGCTGACTCCTGGCTGTGCGCTCAGGGATCCCTCGTGGCAGGGTTGGGGGGACACCATGTGCCTGGGACTGTCTGAAAAGGGGGCACAGCTGGGCAGGGACATTGGGGGGGGGTATATGTCAATCCTCTGGTGCCAAATGCAGCCCAAGCAGAGCTCACTGGTGCCTCAATGAGTTGGGAATGTTGAGGTCCACCCTGTTCCTAGCCCCTGGACCTCTCTCTCCCCACTCTGATCTGAGGGGACAGAGCAGATGGTGTGGGTTGGAGCTGTAGAGTTGAGGGGCTGCACCTCTGGAGGCTGGACTAGACCGGAGGGGGTTTCCCGGGCCCCAGAACCCCACCCTGGCAGCCCTGAGCAACTCTAACACTGACAGGAACGAGTGTGACCCAATGGTCCCATGCTGCAAGGACAGGTTGAGGGAGATGAGGGGATAGACCCCCTATGTGGTTCTGGGGACTGAGTCCCAGTTATCAGGGGAAAGAGGACACGCTTGGCTCTGCAGTGACCACATCAGAAACACATACTAGCCTCCTCCCTCAGATCTGGATCTCCCTAGGGTGCTGCCTTCTCCCTCAGTCTGTGTCTTCTGCCCTCATTCTGCTCTCTGGGAGCCCCCCTGTCCCCTCCCCGTCCTGCCACACCACAGCTATTTCCGGCCACCGCCTTCTGGGCCTGGTGTGCCCTTCTTCCAGAAAGTTCTGAAAATAGCTACTGTGGTTTCCCCAGGGTGGCCTTGGGGACACGCCCGGGGCATGCTCCGGAGGAGCCAGGGACAGAACCTGGGTTCGAAGCCAGCATAGGGGGCTTCCATGAGTCCCACAACCCACCCACTAGCGACCCACATCGCCACAGCTGGTGCCACCAGGATCCAGCATACTGGGGAAACTGAGGCAGAGGTGGAATTTTGTGTCCTGAGACCAGCTGACCGCTGAGCTGTAAATCCAGGACACCAGACGGGTGAGTACACAGCAGGCTTTTAATAAGTGCAGTAGGGATGGCAGAGAAGCGTTGCAGCTGGTGTCTGGGGGCGGGGTCCACAGATCTGGGGTCAGACCCTGGCGTGCCTCTGGGAAAATGGCTGCCAGAGGTGGGGTGCAGAGATGAGCAGGCAACATAACTGGGGTCCCTCCCAACCTCACACTCAGCCCTTGGCAATGCAGTGGGGGAGGTCTTCAAGGACCCCAGAAGGTCAGAGTTTGCAGGAAGCACCATGGAGAGAATAGGGGTAAAGTAATTGATTGCTGGCATTGAGGGATCTCACATAGATTGGAAGGGTTTTTGGTTTTTTTTTTTTTTTGGGGGGGGGGGGCCACACCTTGGAGAGGTTTTTGGGTTTTTTTTGGGGGGACACACCAGTGGTGCTCAGGGATTACTACAGGCTTTGTGCTCAGAAATAACTCCTGGCAGGCTCAGGAGATCCTATGGATGTTGAGGACTGAACCCAGGCTGGCTGCTTGCAAGGCAAACACCCTACCTGCTGTACTCTTGGTCTGGCCTCAGATTGGAGCTATTTTGGGGGGTTATCTCTGCACTCAGGAATCACTCCTGGCAGGCTCTGGGGGTCATTTGGGTTGTTGGCAATCAAACCCGGGTCAGCCATGTACAATGCAAGAGCCCTCAGGGATATACAGTCCCTCCCTCCCTCCCTCCTTTCTTCCCTCCCTTCCTTTCTTTTCATTTTGGGCCATACTCAGCAGTGCTCAAGAGTTATTCTTGGGGGCTGGAGAGATAGCACAGCGGTAGGGCGTTTGCCTTGCATGCAGCCACCCCCCGGAGACGGTGGTTCTATCTTCAGCATCCCATATGGTCCCCCGAGCCCGCTGGGGTAATTTCTGAGCATAGAACCAGGAGTAACCCCAGAGCATAGCCAGGTGTGATCCAAAAGTCAAAAAAAAAAAAAAAAGAGAGAGAGAGAGAGAGAGTTATTCCTGGCTGTGCTCAGGGATATCTCCCGGCAGGTTCAGGGAACCCTATGAAGTGCTGGGGATCAAACTTAGGTGGGCTGCATGCAAAGCAAACACCCTCCCCACTGTCCCATCTCTCCAGCACAATACAAGTTTCTTCCAAAGTGACTCCCATGGCTGACCTGGGCTACCTCCAGACCCAACATTTCAGATCAGCCTTTAATATTGGGGGAGTAGGGGGAACCGTTGTATGTGGACCTCAGAGGTTTGGTCTCCTTCTTCTTGGACCCAAAAGGCATTTGGCAAAGTCTCAGTGGCAGGGGATTTCTTGTAGGCAGCATGCGGGAGCCAGGACGAAGAAAAATTTCTCCAGGAAAAGCCGAGAACAGAATGGTGGGAAGGGGGTGCTGGGGAGCTGCAGGTGGTTCATGGCTCTGGTTCTGGATGCTCAGAGAACCCACTTTTTTTGAGGGGAGCCACTCACTGGCAGTGGGTCTCGTCAGTTCTGACAGGGGGTGTTGTCTCAATTCTCATCCTTATTGGCATAGTGACCTGATTCCCAGCGTTGGGCCATGAAGCTCTTGTGCCGTGGTACCCACGTGGATTCCAGAACCTGCAGAGGTGGGCATGAATCCTCCATGAACACCCCGAAACACTCCTCCTACCATGCACAGTTCAGTAGGGCGCCCGTTATGGGGATGAGGGTTAGGCAGAAACATTCCCTCCTCTGTTTCAGAACCCCTATTCCTTGGAATATGACCAGAAAGGTGCTCCTGTCCTTGGAGCTCAGTAGCAGGAAAGGCACCTTCCTACATCTGTCTGACCTTGGGTTTTATTTTGTTGTTGTTGGTTTGCTTTTGGGGGCCACACCCTGTGGCACTCGGGTTACTCCTTTTTTTTTTTTTTTTTTTGTTTTTGGGTCACACCCGGCGGTGCTCAGGGGTTACTCCTGGCTGTCTACTCAGAAATAGCTCCTGGCAGGCACAGGGGACAATATGGGACACCGGGATTCGAACCAACCACCTTTGGTCCTAGATCAGCTACTTGCAAGGCAAATGTCGCTGTGCTATCTCTCCGGGCCCACTCGGGTTACTCCTGGCTCTGCACTCAAGAATCACTTCTGGCTGGCTTGGGGGGCCATAAGGGATGCCAAAAATCAAACCCAGGTCAGCCTCATGCAAGGTAAACTCCCTGCCCTCTGCTATTGCTCCAGACCTTTTTTGTGTTTGTTTGTTTTTTGTTTTTTTGTGGTTTTTGGGTCACACCTGGCAGTGCTCAGGGGTTTTTCCTGGCTCCATGCTCAGAAATTGCTCCTGGCAGGCACGGGGGACCATATGGGATGCCCATGACCTTCTGCATGAAAAGTAAATGCCTTACCTCCATGCTATCTCTCCGGCCCCATTTTGTTTTGTTTTTAAGGCCATATCTGGCAGTGCCCAGGGCTGACTCCTTGCTCTGTGCTCGGGGACCACATCTGTTGGGGCTCAAGGGGTCCTATGGGGTACTGGGAAATGAACCCAAGTTGGCCGTGTGCCAGTCCAGAGTCCTCCCTGCTGTCCTATTGCTCAGGCTCTGTCTGGCCTTTGCGATTCAATTCCAGGAGAAACCCAAATGGGCTCCTCAGATCCACAGCAAAACATGCTCTTAGTCTTACCCGGCCTCAAAGAGATGGCCTTCTGCTTGCTTGCCCTGGTGACAGGCTCTGAGGTCATGAGGTAAGGGAGTGCAAGCCCAGTCCCCACCCCCAGACTCGCACTCACCTGGGAGTTGACATGGTCGGCAGGATTGAGGCCAGCATACTGCAGGAAGAGACGCAAGTTAGGAACCAGCCCAGCCCGGCTGTACCTCAGAGGGGGAGCACTAAGAGGGGTGCAAAGGCAACCCCATTCTTCTGTTTAGCTTTGGGACCACACCCAGCAGTGCTTAGGAGTCACTCCTGGCTCTGCATTCAGAAGTCACTCCTGCAGTGTTTGGGGGAGTCTATGAGATGTTGGGGAATTGAACCCAGGTTAGTCTATGATTTCGCCAGCTCTACTCTTTCTTCTCATATTTCAGTTTGTTTTGGGTCATACCCTGCAGTGCTCAGGGGTTACTCCTGGCTCTGAGCTCAGGAATTACTCCTGGCAGGCCCAAGGAACAATCCCAGTCATGCTGGGAATTGAACCTGGGTGAGTTATGTGAAAGGCAAACTCCTTCCCCCCTGTGCCATCATCACTCTGGCTCAGATTTCTTTATTTTATTTCTTTATTTCTTTTTGGTTTTTGGGTCACACCCGGCAAGCTCAGGGGTTCCTCCTGGCTCCAAGCTCAGAAATTGCTCCTGGCAGGCTCGGGGGACCATATGGAATGCCTGGATTTCAATCACCATCCTTCTGCATGCAAGGCAAATACCTTACCTCCATGCTATTTTTCTGGCCCCAGATTTCTTTATTTTTTGTGTGTATTTAAGGGCCATGCCTGGCAGTACTCAGGAGTTACACCTGGCTCTGTGCTCAGGAGTCACTCCTGGTGGGGCACAGGGTCCCTATGGGATGTTGAGGCTTGAACCCGGGTCAGTCGCATGTAAGGCAAACACCCTCTCTGCTCTCCTATCACTCTAGTCCCTCATCTTTATTCCACTCCTTGTAGCAGAATGTGTCCTGGTGGGGGTGATGATCTCGCCGGGGGACCCTATTTAGGGGACACTCTGTGAAGCGTCATCTCACCTGAGAGAAAACCCAGGCCCGGCCAGGGCTCACAGCTCTGCTGGGGTTTCTGGGGCAAGGGAGATTCTGCGGGCAAGGGAGATTCAACTCACCCACTGATCCTTCCTGGATGTGAAGACCTCATCGGATGGGTCCTCCACCGACCATACCACCCCCGAGTGGTAGCCGGGAGCGGAGAAGGATTCAGATACCGAGTAACTGCCCATGGTGCCTGGGAAGGGGTGAAGAGTCAAGAAGGGGCCTCTTGAGGGGAGCTACACCCTGCTGTGCTCATGGTTGACGCCTGGCTCTGTGCTCAGGGATCACTCCTGGCAGGCTTGGGCAAGCCTATGGGTGTTGGGGATCAAACCTGGGTCAACCACATGCAGGGTGAGCTCCCACCCTGCTGTGCTGTTGTCCTTTCTTTTTTTTTGTTTGTTTTTTGTGCCACATCCGGTGACGCTCAGGGGTTACTCCTGGCTATGCACTCAGAAATTGCTCCTGGCTTGGGGGACCATATGGGACTCCAGGGATCGAACTGTGGTCCATCCTAGGTTAGCGCATGCAAGGCAAGTGCTCAACTGCTTGCGCCACCACTCCGGCCCATTCTTTTTCTCTTTTATTTATTTGGGGGGGGGTCACACCCGGCAGCGCTCAGGGGTTACTCCTGACTCTGTGCTCAGAAATCGCTCCTGGCAGGCGGTGGACCACATGGGATACCAGGATTCGAACCACTGTCCTTCTGCATGTAAGGCAAACACCTTACCTCCATGCTATCTCTCCGACCCCTCTTTTTCTCTTTTAGATATCCGTGCCAACGGTGCTCAGGTCTCACTCCTAATTCTGTGCTCAGGGATCACTCCTGGCTCTGAGCTCGGGGTTCCCTCCTGGGTCGCTCCCTCAGGGTCCCCTATACACTCAGCTGGGTTCAAACTCCCTGCTGTTGCTTCTCCCTCGCCCACCCCGTCCACCCTTCCCCTTACCTGAGGCCCGGGACGAACTTCTGGAGGTGGGCTCACTGCCATCAAAGTCGATGGACTTGGAAAAGATCTCGGGGTACAAAGCATTGAGCCTCTCCTCCTTCAGGGCCTGCTCCCGCCTCAGCACCTCCTCTACCTCTTTCTCCAGCAGCTCCGAGGACGATGATCGGGTCAGCCTCCAAGCCGGGACCTCGTGGATCTCCTGGTGGGATGGCACATCGGGGACCCGGAAACGTAGGGGTCTCAGGAAGAAATATTCCTTCTTCAGCACTGCCCCATGGGCCTGTCGGGGGGACCTTCTCGCCTGCCGGCCTTCCACCTGGGTACTCCGGGCCTTCCTCTGAGAAGAGTCCCTGCCAGAGTCCCAGCCTAGGCCCTGGGAGGCACGCAGGTGGCCCATGGTGGCTTGGGGACGGGCCACACTGCTGCTGGTGCTGGAGGCTGCCTGGACCCCTACGCGCCCCTTCAAGGGGCTGGAATTGAGGAAGGGTTGATAGGCGCTAGCTGGGATCCGATTCACTTTCCTGAACTCCGAAGAAGCTGGGGCCTCTTGGGAGAGGTCCAGAATAGAATCTGAACTCTGGGTTCTACGCAGCCTCGAAAGTGGCAGCATGATGGAGCTCCCCTCGTGGGGCCAGTCAGGAGAAGGGGCACGGCTGCCAGGCCTGGGCAGGCCCCGGTGCTGGCGATGTTCAGCCTCGCGCTGTGTCTCTTGCTCCAGATCCCGCTGCACATAGAGTGACACGCGGCCCCGCTCAGGGCGCACTGGGGCGTCTGCCCCGTCGAGCAACCCGAGCAGCAGCTGCTTCTGCCGAGCCGGTGCCCGGATTTGCACCAGCTCCTGTTGGTTCTGGGCCCGCTGCAGTCCCCGCTGCTCCCTCAGGTCTGCCTCACGCTCCTGGGCCAGCCGGATTTCGCGCTCAATGGGGGTCTCGGCTGGAGGCGGCTGCACAGGCCCGTCCGTCCCGTTGAGGCTTGGCCCACTTGGCCCACGATGGGTTCGCTTCTCCTCCATGGGTGGCATCGGCGGCGGCTTGGTCGTCCTGGGCGACTTGGCCGGGGCTGAGATTCGGGTATTGGCTGGGGCAGGCCTGTTCCAGGTTTTGGGGGTCAGTGGGGTCAGTGGCAGGACCGCTTCTTTGGACGGGCTCCTTGGAGGGAACCCAGTGCCAGTGCTGTTGGCACGTTCCAGAGTGAGAAACTGCTGTCTGGCACTGTAGAAATCTATCTGTTCCCTGTCCACAGCCAGCTCGACCTCTGGGCTGGTCCAGGATCCCTGGGGTTTGCTGCTCCTGGCCATGCCCATCTCCCCAGACGCCCCATCCAGGCTAGGGCGACTAGGCCCTGCATCTGGTGCACCCCAGAAGCGCGTCTTCATGGCTTCCTCTTCGTCCACTTCAGCACTGTGCCGGGCCCAATGGCTGGAGGTGGTCCTGGGTCCCACCATGTCAGGCTCCGCCATCCAGGGGTCCGCAGGCCACACTTCGTCCTGCTGCCAGGGGCCATCGTCAGACCCGATGCCCACCTGTCGGAAAATGTGGCCGGTGTCCCCGTCTAGGGCCAGACCCGAGCGGGCAGCGTAAGAGACACCAAACAGGGGCCTGCGAGTGACTCGGTCCATCTTCTAGGAAACAGAGGCAAGGGTGACACTGGGTTTGCTGCAAGAGAAGGGAGAACAGGCAGGAGGTCAGGGGGCCCAAGGGCGAGGACAGTAGGGGAGGGCAGAGGAGGGTGCTGACCCGTGTTGGATTCCTGGCATCCCACAGGGTCCTCTGAGCCCTGCCTGGAATGATTCCTAAGCACAGACAGGACTCAGTCATATGTACTGCTGGGTGTGGCCCCCCCTCAAAGAAAAACAAAACAAAACAGAGGAACTGGAGCTATCGTACAGTGGGAAGGGTGTTTGCCTTATGCATGACCTGCCTGGGTTCGATTCCTGGCATCTCATAGGGTCCCCTGAGTTTGCTATGATCTTTTTTGGTTGGTTGGTTGGTTTTTAGGGGGGCCACACCCAGCAGTGCTCGGGGTTACTCCTTGCTCTGCACTCAGAAACACTCCTGGCAGGTTTGGAGGACCATATGGGATGTGGGGGATCAAACCCAGGTCTGTCCCAAGTCAGCAGCATGCAAGGCAGACACCCTACCTCGGTGCTATCTCTCCAGCCCCCAGGTGTGATCTTTGAGTACAGAGCTAGGAGGAACCCCTGAGTGCATGAGACCAACCCAGATTCCATTCCCTGGCATCCCTAAGCACTGCCAGAAGTGATCCCTGAGCAAAGGACCTGAAGTCACTCCTGAGCACCACTGGGTGAGGCCCGAAAAGGAAAAAGAAAAGAAAAGAAATGTAATTTTGTAATTTACTGGAAAACTCGGGAATTTCCTGTTCATCTCCCACACAACAGGTTTGGTGGGTGTGATAAAATCCACAGGGGTCATAAGTGACTCACTGCAAATCTATTCTGTCCCAATCCCATGCTTTAACACTTTACCCCAGCAGCGTCATATCCCTTGAGCACCTGGATTCGGCCTTTCCTGATACCCACAACCTCCCCTGCCCACTCCACACCCAGCCTTTCATTCCAGGTGTGTCTGACATCAAAAGGGCCTTGCCCACCAGTCTCAGAAACCCATTCTCTTGTTCCTAAAGACCTCAGCCTGCTATGGCCAGATCCAACGCCACCCCCACACTGTCCCTGAACCCTCCCACCTCCACCCCACCCCAGCATATGGGCTTGACTCTCTGAGACACAGACAGAACTGTGCTCGCCTTTGTTTAAGGTTTGTTTTAACTTTTCCCTCCAGCCTTCCGCTTCCGGAGGGAGGTGGGGGGGGGGGGGGGAGGTGAGAAAGAGAGGGGTGGGGATGGGGGGGGGGAAAGGGAGGCGCCTTTAGCATCCGGGTTCCTCACAGCCCCACCCCACCCCAAGTCTTAAAGCCCCACCAGCCAATGCCCAGAACTTTGACCTGACTGTACTATCCAGGGATGGGCCTTGCCTGGAAATGGTCAGGCTTCTGGGTTGGAGCCATAGGACACCAGGCAGGCCACTGGCCACAGTGGACCTGACATGCCATTGGGTTCCCTGAGCACAGAGCCAGGGGGAACCCCTGAGCACTGCTGGGTGTGGCCCCAAAGCAAAAGCAAAAGCAAAGTGTTCAAATTCCTTCCCGGCTGGACTCCTGATCTGCTGACCCTGCTAAGATGGCTCCTGGCTGCCTCTAGCCTCCCACAGCCCACTGAGGTCCTCCCCTCCACCTGACCCTCTTTCTTCTCCCACATAGGACACTTCCTCCAGAAGTCCCACCAGTATGCCCCGGCCTACTGAGCCTGGCTTGAACCCACCAAACAATCCTGGAAATCCTCTCTTTTGGCATTTGCGAGAAAGGTGTTCAGTAAGGAGAAAGACACAGCAGCTCAATGGACTGGAGGGGATCCCCAGCACTGCAGAGTCCCCAACATTGAATCTTCAGGACCCAGAGCGTCTGGGTCTTTTTTTTGGGGAGGGGGCTTGGGCCACACCTGGCAGTACTCGGGTTAATACTAGCTCTGCGCTCAGAAATTACTCCTGGCAGGCTCAGGGGACCCTATGGGATGTCAGAAATCGAACCTGGGTAGGCCACATGCAAGGCAAATAAATAGCCTTCCCACTGTGCTATCGCTCCAGCCCCTTAAGTTCTTTTTTTTTGGGGGGGCCACACCCGGCGACACTCCTGACTAGGCCCTCAGAAGTCGCTCCTGGCTTGGGGGACCATATGGGACTCCGGGGGATCGAACTGCGGTCCGTCCTAGACTAGCGCTGGCAAGGCAGACACCTTACCTCTAGCGCCACCACGCTGGTGGTGAAGAAGTTCTTGTTGGACAACTTGAGTCCCACTGGGACACCCCCTGCTTCCCCCCAAAATAAAAGAAGCCAGGATCCAAAGTGGGAAAGGTTGACTAGTTGTGGGAATCTATCCCAGCTGTATCCCAGATCTCACACATGTAAGAGGGAGGATTGTCTCTATGGGGACTCAGAATATGGGGGGAGGGGGGCATGGCTTTTCTTCCTTCTGTTAGGGACCACACCCAGAAGTGCTCGGGGCAATCTCCAGGCTCTATGCTTTGGAGTCATTCTTGTTTTTTTTTTGTTTTTTTGGTTTTTGGGCCACACCCGGCAGTGCTCAGGGGTTACTCCTGGCTGTCTGCTCAGAAATAGCTCCTGGCAGGCACGGGGGACCATATGGGACACCGGGATTCGAACCAACCACCTTTGGTCCTGGATCAGCTGCTTGCAAGGCAAACACCGCTGTGCTATCTCTCCGGGCCCTTTGGAGTCATTCTTTTTTTTTTTTTTTTTTTTTTTTTTTTTTTTTTTTTTTTTGTGGTTTTTGGGTCACACCCGGCAGTGCTCAGGGGTTATTCCTGGCTCTGTGCTCAGAAATTGCTCCTGGCAGGCACGGGGGACCATATGGGACGCCGGGATTCGAACCGATGACCTTCTGCATGAAAGGCAAACGCCTTACCTCCATGCTATCTCTCCGGCCCCTGGAGTCATTCTTAACTCTCAGGGGATCCAATGTCTGAGATCCAATAAGAATCAGCCACAGGGCCCGGACGGCGTTTGCCTTGCAAGCAGCCGATCCAGGACCAAAGGTGGTTGGTTCGAATCCCGGTGTCCCATATGGTCCCTCGTGCCTGCCAGGAGCTATTTCTGAGCAGACAGCCAGAAGTAACCCCTGAGCATGCCAGGTGTGGCCCAAAAAAACAAAAAAGAATCAGCCACAAGAAGACTGTTTGTTTGTTTGTTTGCTTGCTTGCTTTTTGGGCCACACCTGGTGACACTCAGGGGTTACTCCTGGCTATGTGCTCAGAAATCACTCCTGGCTTGGGGAACCATATGGGACTCCAGGAGATCGAACTGAGGTCCGTCCTAGATGAGCGCGCGCAAAGCAGATGCCCTACTGCTTGCACCACCACTCTGGCCCCAAGACCAACTTTTTTTGTTTGTTTGTTTGTTTGTTTGTTTGTTTTGGTTTTTGGGCCACACCCGGCGGTGCTCAGGGGTTACTCCTGGCTGTCTGCTCAGAAATAGCTCCTGGCAGGCACGGGGGACCATATGGGACACCGGGATTTAAACCAACCACCTTTGATCCTGGATCGGCTGCTTGCAAGGCAAACGCCGCTGTGCTATCTCTCCAGGCCCAAGACCAACTTTTTTTATTTTTTTTAGTTTTTGGGTCACACTCCAAAATGCTCAGGGCTGACTCCTGAGTCTATTCTAAGGGATCATTTTTGGTGGGTTCAGGTACCCCAGGGGATGCCAGAAATGGAACCTAGGTCAGCCACATACAAGGCAAGTGCCCTCTCCAACCCCAACACAAATGTCTCAATTCTCTCATTTCCTCTCTGTGGTCCCCTATTATATTTTTGTTTTGGGACCAACTGGGACAGGGCCCAGAACTCCTTTCTGACTCTGCACTCAGGCATCATTCCTGGCGGTACTTGGGGGGACCCTACTGGGATGCTGGGGATCAAACTCAGGTCAGCCACAAGTCAGGCAAGCACCCTCCCCACTGTGTTACTTATTACTTGGACCCCAGCATCTCCACCGTGAATCTTCCAAGCTTGGGGTGCCAGTCTTGGACTCCAGCTCCAGCCCAACCCTGACCCCTCTACCAGCAGCCCTGAGCTGCCCAGGGGAAACAAGGCCTATTTGCCGACTGTCTGTGCCGGTCTCGCCTCCCGGAAAGAGTGCTCAGGCCAGTGGCAGCTGCTGACTGGGGTGGGGTGCGGCAGGGAGAGGCCGTGTCTGAGTGATTCAGACATCTACAGGGCAGGGTTTGGGGTCATGATGGGATGGGTGGCCTTGACAGGTCACCTCACTGGTGGCTCAAGGACCCCTCCTTGGAGAGGATGGGTGTGTGTGTGCACCCCCCCCCCCAAAAAAAAAAAACACACACACGCTATAGAAGCCACACAGCACCATTTCGGCCGACTTGATTTTTCTTCACTGAAAGCCAGAATGGGGCTGAAGCGACAGGCAGTCTAATGGGGAGACTGTTGACCCGGGTTCCATTTCTGGCATCCTATACAGTCCCCTAAATTCAGCCAGAAGTGATCCCTGAGCTCAGAGCCAGGAGTCAGCCCTGAATCTGGCTGGGTGTGGCTTAAAAGACAAATAAGGGGCCAGAGAGATTGCATGGAGGTAGGGCATTTGACTTGCATACAGAAGGACAGTAGTTCAAATGCCAGCATTCCATATGGTCCCCCGAGCCTGCCAGGGGCAATTTCTTTTCTTTTTCTTTTCTTTTCTTTTTTTTTTTTTTGGGGTTTTTGGGTCACACCCGGTGGTGCTCAGGGGTTACTCCTGGCTGTCTGCTCAGAAATAGCTCCTGGCAGGCACGGGGCACCATATGGGACACCGGGATTCGAACCAACCACCTTTGGTCCTGGATCGGCTGCTTGCAAGGCAAACGCTGCTGTGCTATCTCTCCGGGCCCGCCAGGGGCGATTTCTGATCGTAGAGCCAGAAGTAGCCCCTGAGTGCTCCTGGGTGTGACCCAAAATCAAAACAAACAAAAATGAAAAACAAACAAAAAAGACAAATAAACAGACAAAAACATTTTCAATAGAGGCTGGAGCAATATAGCACAGTGAGGAAGGCACTTACCTTGCACACCACCAAACCAGGTTCTATTCCCGGCATCCCATAGGCTCCCCTGAGCCCACCAGGGGAGATTTCCTGAGCACAGAGCCAGGAGTCAGCACTGAGTACTGCTGGATGTGACCCAGAGAGCAAGAGATTTTTCACTTGGGACACAAAATGAGAGACTAAGCCAGTTTCTCAGCTGGTTGCCTCCTCCAGGAAGTCGCTCTGAGTTGGCTCTTGGCCTCACCCTGTCCCACTATCAGAGCGAAACTGAGTTTATGGTCCCTGGAGCGACACCCCTGCCCCTCCCACCCCATCATTCTGCCCTGAGGTCAAAGACTTGCTGTGGCCCTAATACAGGTGGAGGCCAAGGGCAGCCTCAGGGGCCGAGGGCAGCCACAGAAGCTCTTTCAGTTCAGTTGTCCTGTAGCAAACAGTAGCCTGAGGTTTTGCCCAGTCAGTCAGGGAAGAAAGAAAAATACTCCATGGCACAGTAGGGAGGGTGTTTGCCCTGAACATGGTCAACCAGGGTTCGATCCCCAGGATCCTTCAGGGTCCCCAGAAACCACAAGGAGTGATCCCGGAGCACACAATCAGGAGTCAGCTTTGAGCACCTCACCCAGGAGTAAATCTACCAAGCACTGTTGGGTGCAGCCGCCCCAAAACAATAACAATAAAAAAGGAACATTCTTGGAGTCAGAGCGATAGCACAGCGAGTAGGATTTTTGCCTTGCAAGCAGCTAATCCAGGTTCGATTCCCAGCATCCCCTGTGGTCCCCGGAGCCTTCCAGGAACGATTTATGAGCACAGAGCCAGGAGTAACCCCTGGTAACGCTGCAGGTGTGGCCCAAAACACCGCCGAAACGGGCCAGAGTGGTAGCACAGTGGTAGGGCATTTGCCTTGCACACAGCTGAACCAGAACGGACGCTGGTTCAATCCTCCAGCACCCCATATGGTCTCCCAAACCAGGAGCGATTTCTGAGCAGAGACCTAAGCACCACTGGGTGTGGCCCAAACACCAAACCAAATAGAACCATCCTGAGAGGAAAAAAAAAATAGAGAGGGCCCGGGGGTGTGAGAGTCACCTGTAGAGGGGGATTAGGAGACCCCACAGAGTCCGAGAGGCCTCAGTAGACAAGCACTGTACCAGAAGATGCTCAGAGCAGCTGTGCCCCAAATCATCACACCGGTGTCCAGCATGCACCCAGGCCAGGCACCAAGGCCAGACTCCTGTCTGTTCCCCCAAGCCCCTGCCCCCCAAGCCCCTTGTCACCTGAATCCTGTGTCCCCACAAGAACCCAGGGGACCCTCCATCCCCTGTCCCCCATCCCCCGTGCTCCCAGCCCCAGGTCCCCACCTCACCAGCAGCTTCCTGCCGCCTCTGAGCTGGGCACTGCCGGCCGGCAGGAGGGACTCGGGCACCGCCCTGGCCACGGGTTGCCAGGGGACGCCCCGCCCCGGGGAGCAGGTGTACCCGCCTGGGCCCCACCTGGGCTCAGGAAACAAAGTCCAGAGGCAGAGGGAGAAAGAGGATCCGGGCAGGGTAGGCGGGCTGGCAGGCGGGCAGGGGTGGGCAGGCAGCAAGGGCAGGCACAGACTGCACCTCGCTTGCTGCCCCTTGGCCCAAGGAGCTGGTATCATCTCAAAACCTCCCAACCCTGCTTCAGGGGCACCTACAGGTCTGAGTCTCTCCTGGGCAATCTCAGGAGGCCAGGGTTGTTGAACAAGCAGGGTCCATGCCTGGACTCATCTCAGCCCTGGGCACCCTGTCCTCAGAGTGGGGGTATCGTGCAGTGCTTCCCTTAGGGCTCGTGGGAACTCTAAGCCTGTACCCCATGGGTACAGCGGAGAGGGTGCTGGCATGTGGCTGACCCGGGTTCAATTCAATGGCTTTATGTAGGGTTCTTGGAGCATTGCCAGGAGTAATTCTTTTTTTTTTTTTTTTGGTTTTTGGGTCATACCCAGTGACCCTCAGGGGTTACTATGTGCTCAGAAATCACTCCTGGCTTGGGGGAACATATGGGATGCTGGGGGATCGAACCGTGGACCGTCCTAGATCAGCACATGCAAGGCAAACGCCCTACTGCTTGCGCCATCGCTCCAGTCCCTCTAGGAGTGACTCTTGAGCAAATTCAGGAGTGAGTCCTAAAACCCTTTGGGTGTCGTTCACCCAAATGAGGGGCCAGTACAGGGTTAAGGCGCTGGTCTTTCATGAGGCCAATCCTGGTTAAAGCCCATGCACTTATAGGGTCCCCTGAGCACCAATGGGAATGATTGCTAAGAACAGCAAGGAGTCAGGCCTGAGCACTGCCAAGTCTGGACCCCAAAGAAAGCCAAGTCAAGATAGAGGGTTTGCTCATATTCTCTAGTGTCCACTTGTTTGTGTTTTTGTTGTTGTTGTTTTGTTTTGTTTTTTGGGTCACACCCGGCAGCACTCAGGGGTTACTCCTGGCTCCATGCTCAGAAATCGCTCCTGGCAGGCTCAGGGGACCATATAGGATGCCAGGAGTCGAACCAATGACCTTCTGCATGAAAGGCAAACACCTTACCTCCATGCTATCTCTCCCGCCAGTGTCCACTTGTTCTAGCAGGTTAGATTTTGGGATGACAGGGGTTCCTCGGGTCCTGAGTGGGGGTGGCAGCTGCACTGATCAAGGTCAGGTGAGCTGGGTGCAGAGTCTGAGGGCACAAGAGTGGGGGGGCACAGCAGTGGCGAGCAGGGACTCGATGCCCCCCAGCAGAAGTACCCGGAGTCTCCCTGCAGGTGGGAGGGGCAGAGTCCTACCCCCTCTTTCTGGCCCTTGCCCACCCTCCATTAATCCAAAAACCAAAACCGGCTGTCAACAAAGTTTATTTCTTTGGGGGGAGCGGGGAAGGGCGGGGCAGGGCCTGGGCACGCGGTGGAAGCTGAGGGTCAGAGCTTGGGATCTCCTAGCTGGAGGACTCAGAGGGTGAAGGGGTGTCCAGCCACAGCCCAGACCCTCGCCCACGCAGCCTCACCTCCTTACCACGCTGGGGCGGGAGTCAGCAGAGCACGTCTGTGAGAGGGGGGGGACAGGAAACCCCCTACCCCCAGCCCAGGGTGGGGTGCCCCTAGGACTGAGCCCCCCACAACGCATCTCTGCTCCCCTAGAGCTGCAGGAACAGGCTTCTTCTACAGGGCTGGACTGCCTATTGGGGGTCTCCAGTTCCAACCCTGGGGGCACCTCCCTGCCCCACACTAAACACCCCCAATGCTGCCCAGAAACTACCCACAGAGGTTTTGGGAGGCCCCACTTGGGTGTGGGCGGGGGGGACCCAGGTCCAAACAGGCTGGGAAAAGGGCCAGTGTAGCCCCACCCAGGGGTCCCCAAATTAGCACCAGGAGGACAGAGTGCCCAGTGGGATGGTGGTTGGAGCTCAGGACAAGAAGTTGGGGTGTCCTCTCTAGGGGTGGGGGCACAGCTCGGATGCCTGGCTGATCCCCAAAGAGCTCAAGGGCAACCAAGTGGGGATATAGCCCAAGTCCCCACTCTCCAACTCCATCGCCCTCGGGCTAAATCCTGGGTGAAAAGGTGCCCCAAATTTCAGCCACAGGCATCTCCCCATCAATCAAACCCTAACCCCAGATGCCAGCCCAGGGTTGGGGACCCCCACAGCATCCTGGGCCTCCCCGATCCCCCTCTGGTGGGTTGTCCCCGCGGGGACCACATTGGAGGTGGCAGGAAGGCACAGGGGAACCTCAAAAGGATGAGGGGGTGCGGCCCCATCCCACCAGCGGGGACCTCAGTGAACCACATTTGGGGATTTGCTAGGGGGATTGTGGGAAGCTGATGTCATCCTCAACTCAGGGGCCAACAGGTCTGCGGTGTCTTCTACCGGGTTTTGCCTGGCACCAGAAAAAGGGGGGTGACGGAAGAGGCTTGTGTGTGGGGTGGTGCCAGCGTTTTGGGGATCCCCCTGTCCCGCTCTTTCCAGCCACCCCTCAAACCTCCGGATCAAGGAGCCAGGTTGCTTGTCCCGTGGCGGCGGGTGGGGTGGGCGGGTGACAGGCTTGTGGGTGTCAGCGGATGGACAGACGGACAGATGGACGGGAGGACGGGACCGAGGCCGTCACCTCACATCACAGAGCAGCATTTACACGGCTGCTTCTTCACGTCCAGGTCCTGGGGCTCCCCCCCGCCGCCTCCTGCGGGTGCATCAGCCCCGACTGGCTGCTCTTCTCTGGACCCCGCAGGCGCGGGGGGCTCGGCGGCGCTGCCGTTGGGCGGTGCTGGGGCCTCCTTGGAAGCGGCCGCCCCCTCTTCGATGACCACCAGCTCGGCCGTGATGGTGTCCTGCAGGCCTAGCACCTTCTTGGTCTCCGCCTCGTCCTCCACGTTCTGGTAGCCCATGAAGATCATGGTCACGGGGGGCTCCTGGCCTGGCTGCACACCAGGGGGCCCCGATGTGGCCTCCCCAGGCTGGGTTTGCACCCCTGTGATCTCGCGCCGGGCCGGCGTGGTCCGCACCGTCTCGGCTCGGGATTCCCGGGGCTCCGTCTCACTCAGCGTCGCCTCGTCGGCTTTGTGGATCAGTTCGTCCACCTCGGAGGAGCTCAGGGGCTGGATCCCGTTCTCCAGGGCACCGTCCACGGCGTGGACCACTGGGGACGGGGACAAGAGATGGGGTGGTGAGGCAGGTATGTTCCCCTGTCTGCTCTCAGCCTCTCAGATCCCAGGCACTTAAAGCACCTTTTGGGTTTTTGGATTTCTTTGGGAAAAAACTGGGGGAGCACACCCCGAGACACTCAGGGCTGACTCCTGGCTCTCTGCATTCCGGAATCACTCCTGGGGGGCTCAGGACCACATGGGGTGCCCAGGATGGAACCCGGGTCACTATGTACAAAATAAACACCCTCCCCTCCCTGCTGTTTCTCTGGCCTCGGGTCAAGCTCTTTGTGATGACTTCAAATCCGTCCAGGGGCTGCTCCCAGCTCTGTTCTGGGGGTTAGGGCGAAGGGAGAAAAAAAGGGGGCCACTACTGAAGGTGTTGGGGACCAGAGAGTGACTGAACCCTGTGTGATATGCAAAGCCTGCACTCAAGCTGCTGGATTTCATTCTGGTGCCTGAAAATGCCTCTTAGGATCTCAGGAAGCAAATGGCTTCATTCTAGTTTCAAAACCGGGTGGGAACCCAGTTGCCCTGATGGGGAGCACTTGCCTAGCCCTGGGTTCAAGCCCTACAGTGAGAAAAAGAAAACAAAACAAAACTGGAAGTGATAGTACAGCAGGGAGGGTGCTTGCCTTGTACGTAGCTGACCTGGGTTCGATGACTAGCACCCCATAGGGTCCCCTGAAACCTGCCAGGAGTGATCCCTGAGTACAGAGCCAGGAGTCATCCCTGAGCACTGCTGGGAGTAGCCAGAACAAAACTTTTTTGCCACCATCTCTACCCAGTAGGGCCTAATCGCTTCCTGCACTCTCTTAGGGTTCAGACACCCAGCTGCACGCTGGGGTGCAATTCTGCATGGATAATTATTTTAGGGAAATTTGGGCCACATCCAGCAGTGCTCAGCAATTGCTCCTGGCTCTGAGCTCAGGGATCACTCCTGGAGGTGCTGGGGGACCCTAGGAGATGCTGGAGCTCCTACCTTGAATGTTGGCCACATTCAAGGGGAGCTCCCTTCCCGTCCTAAGGCTCTGGGCCCCAGCAATTATTCTCTGTGTCTGTCCCGAATGTCCCTGGCCCGCCACTTCCCAAGTGTTCCAGGACCAGCTGCCAGCAGTTAAGACATCAGTAGGGCCCTGGAGAGCATCCAGGGAGACTGGCCTCCACCCGGCCAAAGGTCAGGGTCCCACTCCCTGGCGGGTTGCCAGGGGGAAGTGATGTACCCAAGCCTGCCAAAGGCCCAGTGAGGGGTGCGGGGCCCTCAGGCCTGGAGGCCCAAAGGGGTTGGTGTGTCTGCCCAGGCCACCGTGAAAGGAGCCCAGTTTTGTATTCCGGGCACTGCCCCCAGACACAGGAATTCGGGAACCTGAACCCTCGGTTGCCACGGAAACAATCGGCTTCTTGGTTGCTAAGCAACCAGGGAGTGGGGCGGAGTGGACCATCTCCTCCGGGACCACCTCTCCCTGTCCCCCGCGCACACACAGTTTAGATCCAAGTTCGAATCCCTTGGGGTCTACACTTGCCCCTCCAAACTATGGCAGAATTGGATGGGATTAGACACCCCAAGATTTTTTTTTTTTTTTGTAGATTTGTTTTGCTTTGTTTTGGCTGCAGAGGATGGAACCCGAGACCACCGAGAACCAGCCTGACTCCAGCCCTTTGGGACGAATCATTCCCAGCCCCACCCCCAAGAAATCATTGCTGGCCCCTTGTGAAGAAACTCTGCATGCTTCTCTGCATGTCCTCAGGGAACCCCGCCACCGCCCACCCTGGATGCTGCTCCCAGAGGAATAAAAATACACCCACATTTTTAAAGGAGCACCTTTAAAACCGGGCTGAGAAGTTGGCTGGGTGGTCCTGACGTTTGGTCCCACCCAGGATAGGTAGGGGTGAATGGGGCCACCGACCAGGTTATTTTTTTTACCCCATTCCCCCAACTTTTATTTATTTATATTTTAGTATTTGGTTTTGATTTTCAAGCCGCACAGTGTTGCTCAGGGCTGACTTCTGACTCTTGAGCTCCGCAATCACTCCAGATGGGGCTTGGGGGACCCCATGGGATTCCGGGGATCAAACTCAAATTGGCTACATTGCAAGGTCAGTTCGCTTCCCGCTGTGTGGTGGCTCAGAGCCCTGATAGTGACTTTGAACCCAATAGTACAGGGGAAGAGCCAATCCCCCCCCATCACACACACAAGGTGGGAATCCTAGAAATATATTTTTGGGGGTGTGGGGCATACCAGGTAATGCTCAGGGATTACTCCTGGTTCTGTGCTCACGAATCACTCCTGGCAGTCTCGCAGGACCCTATTGGACGCCAGGGTTTGATCCAGCCCCGGGGAATCTTAGAGTTGAAACTTTAGAATACACACACACACACACACACACACACACAGATCGAAAGTGGTCAGAGCCATTATACATAACACAGCCATAATACTGGCTGACCTTGCAGGTGACAAACCCAGGTTCAATCCCCAGCATCCTAAAGTGTATTTTTTTTTTGGGGGGGTGAGCACACTCAGTAACGCTCAAGAATTCCTCCTGGCTCTGTGCTCAGAAATTGCTCCTGACTTGGGGGACCATATGGGACACCGGGGATCGAACCCAGGTCCATCCTCGGACAGCTGCGTGCAAGGCAAATGCCCTACTTCTGCACTATTGCTCCGCCCCCTGTAGGGTTTTTGAGCACTGTCAGGAGTAATTCCTGAATGCAGAGCCAGGAGGAACCCCTGAGCACCGACATATGTGGTCCAAAAATTTAAAAAAAAAAGGAAGTAGAGACTGGGGATTACTGGGGGGGTCACTGAGGTTTAGAGGGACAATGGGTCTCCTTCCCTGTATGACAAAGTCTCCTTCCCAGCAGCACTTTCTCACCTGCTTTGCACAGAGAACGCCACTCCATAACATGGATCTGCCCCTGCCTTTGTTCTGGCCTAGGCTTCCTCAAACAGTGCCCAGGGGCCAGGGGAATTCCTCCCGAGGTGAGTCCCACTAATCATATGTGGATCCAAGGCTGACATGTTGGATAGTGCGGGGATCAAATTTGGGTACAGTGTCTTGACATGGGAGCCTGCTTGCCTCAGTTCTGATGGAAACTTGGCAGGAAGGCTCTAGAATGAAGGTACACTGGCCTTGTGGTCTTGGTGGGGGCCCCCAGCCCCCAATTTACATTCTATACCAGAAGAAAAGGTTTTGAGGGCCCAAGCAGGCAGGCAGCTGTTGGGTTTAGGAATCATGATCTTCCCCATGATGAGCTTCCCCATGTGAATGTGAGGGAGAGGATTGGGGGTTTGTTAGGTTTGGAGGTCACACCAGCAGTGCTCCAGGGCCCAACTGGTGACATGCAAAGTCTGTCCCAACCCTTTCACAAGGCATCTTCCCAGCTTTGCTTCTTATGGGGAGATTTTGGGCCACACCTCGTGATGTTCACACCTGGCTCTGCACTCCTGATGGTGCTCAGGAGACCCTAGGGGATGCCAGGGATCTAACCCGGTCTGCTGTGTGCAAGCAAGTACTTTTCCTCATGGCCCCAGGACTCCAGCTTTGGGACCTCTATGTTCCTTTCTGTAGTTCTGGACACATGCCCCCATCCTTCTTTTTATTTTCCATTTTTGGGCCACACTTGGCATTAATCAGGGGTTACACCTAGCTCTAGGCTCAGAAATTACTCCTGGCAGGCTCAGGAGATACCAGGGAATCAAACCCACAGGTCGGCAGCTTGCAAGGCAAAAGCCCTACCCTGTGGGGTATTGCTATTGTGCTATTGCTCCAGCCCAGCCCCCACATACTTGTAGACAGCTCCCCAGCCTGTACTCCACACCAGAAGCACCCACAGAATGCCCCAAAGCTCAGTACCGTAGCCCCTTCTCCCCTCCCTCTATGTCCCCAACGCACATGGGCTATGCCCTTCCCCACTACCAATTCACCACTTCCTGCTGGGGGCCTCTGACCCTTCCCCACACATTGGATTCTTCCGGGGATTCGAGTCCATTTGTTTGGTGCTTTTGGGTGGGGCCACATCTGGCTCTGCACTCAGGAATTCACTCCCAGCAGAGCTCAGGGGGCCCTATAGGATGTCGGGGATAGAACCCAGGGTCGACAAGTGGACATCCCGTTGTCCTACTGCTCCAGTCCCCATTGATGGACGGTTTTAAGGGAGAAGCCTCCCAAACAGTGCCCAGAGAATGGGGGCACCAAGAGTGCCTTAAGGGGTGAGGGATCCAACTGGAATCCATGTGTACTATCACCACCCCCAAACCACTGAGAACTTTTGGAGGAGATGGGCTGAGCCCCTCACCCCATCTGAACCCCAGAACCCCTCACCAGGTCTGACCCCCAGAGCTTCCTGGGCAGGGGTAGGTGGGGTCCAGCATCCCAGAGGGGGGAGGCCCACGCAGGGTATGGGGGGTCCCTACCTTTGGTCTCGTCCTCATACACCTTGATGCCCTGGGGACGGGGGTCTGGGGGGAGCATAGTCGTGCTGGACAGCACCCGGGTCTCCCCGGTCACTTTGTCCTTCTCCACCGTGATCTCCACCGAGTACATGGCTGACACGACAGAGGCCCGTTACCGGGGGTGCAGCCCAGGGGTCCCCACCCGCCGGGCAGCAGCCAAGCCAGGCTGTGTGAGGGGCGCAGTGCAGAGCCAGGCAGGCAGCGAGGCGGGGTCCCGGGCGGGGGTCTGAGTCTGGGTCTGCGGGAGGCGCCAGCCCCCCTGCCTGGCAGCCCCCCTGGAAGGAGCCTCTTCCTGTCTCCTTCCGGCCCCCCATCCTGGTCCCCATCCCTGGAGGTGCTGTAGGTTGTTCCCAGATCGGACGCCAGAGGGCGCCCACGAGCCCCAAGTTGTCCTTGTCCTGCTCTGGCCCCTTGTCAGGAAAATGCCCTTGCTTTTGGGGAAGGGGAATATGCTGTATTTTGGGGGAGCCCTTGTCACCTTCTAGAGCTGGCCTAACCTCCTCAGCCTAAGCTTCCTGGACATGCCTTTCTCCTGGAAATCCCCACTTGCACGTGTCACCCCACTAAGAGCCTGTCATAAACTAGGCTCCCTGGAGGAACTGGTCCCCTCTTTCCTCCATGAGTCAGAGCATGGGGTCCCCCCCACCTTAGACTTAAATATTTTTGTTTTGGGGTTTTATTGGGGGGGTTGGGCCACACTCGGCAGTATTCAGGGGTTACTCCTGGCTCTGCTCTCAGAAATCGCTCCTAGCTGAATCGAACCTGGGTCCGTTCCAAGTCAGTTGCATTCAAGGCAAATGCCCTACCACTATGCTATTGCTCTGGCCCTTGTTTTGGTTTGGGTTTGGGGCCACATTCCACAATGCTCAGGGCTAATCCCTGGTTCTGCATTCGGGAACCATTCCTGGTATTGCTCAGGGGACCCAATGGGGTGTCAGGGAAATAACAAAGTTGGATGTATGTAAGGCAAATGCTCACCTCACTATACTATTATTCCTCCAGTCCTGCACCCAGAACTTAAGGAATGTACTCAAATTCATTGGCACCAGCTGAGGGATCCGGGCTTCGTTGCTGCTGAACCTCAGCTTGGCTGGAGAGACACATCCTGGCTGCCCCCACCCCCCAGGAAATCCCCCTCCAGCTTTGGCTTCCTCTGTTATTTCCTGGCCCTCCCCCCACTTACACCACCATAGGCTGTGTCTGTCTGTTTCTCCAAGAGATTCTTTATTGGGGGGGGGCACACCCAGCAGTGCTCAAGGCTGACTCCTGATTCTGCATTCAGGGATCCTTCCTGGTGGGGCTCAGGGAATCCTATGAGATGCCGGGGATCAAACCCGGATCTGCTGTGTGCAAGGCAAGGACCCTGGTACCCTCCCCTTAGCATATCCTGATGAGAGCCCCCCCCCCAATTTCCTCCTACACACAGGTAAGCAATTTGGGGCCCTTGCTGTTTGCTAGGGTAGAGGAATCTGTTTTTTTGCTTTTATTGTGGTTTTTTTTTTTTTTTTTTTTTTGGTTTTTCGGGCCACACCCCCTTTGAATCTGGCTATTCGCTCAGAAATTGCCCCTGGCTTGGGGGGGACCATGTGGGACACCGGGGGATCGAACCGCGGTCAGCGCTTGCAAGGCAGACACACCTTACCTCTAGCGCCACCTCACCGGCCCCAGGGTAGAGGAATCTGAACTTCTGCATGGAAGCTGGGCTAGAGGCCCACCTTGACTTACTAACCCCAGAGCTGGCTTGGTTTTCCCTAAGGATGGAGAGCTCTCTTCCTGGCGCTGGGAAGGAGGCGGGATGTGTGCAGGATGGGATGTGCGCGAGGTGGGTGGGTGGGGAGGCAGGTGTGCAACCCCGCGGAGGCCCAGCAGCGAGCACGAATGAAGAAGGAAGCTTTGGGGCGCCGGGTTAGACCCCTCAAGCCCATGCCAGGCGCCTTCTTCCCTGGGAAGCCGGGCCGACCGCGAGCCCCAAGCATGCCCAGGCCCTCCCAGGCGTGGTGCCTCGTTGCAGGCGGAGGACCCCCCAGACACTCCCGACCCTAAGTGGGCCAGAACCACCCACCTGCCTTCATCCTGTTGGAGCCTTGGCTCGTCCTCGAGGGGGTGCTGGAGAGGCGCGTCTCTGCGCGGGGGTGGAGAGAGATGGTCACGAACCCCAAATTTCCCAAATTTCCCGGAACCCTGAAGCCCCGGCACTCCAGATCTTCATAGACACCTGGACCCACTCTCCCATTGCCCCAATTTTTTTTTTTATCCTTTTCTTTTTTTGGTTTTTCGGCCACACCCGTTGTGATGCTCAGGGGTTTTCTTTTTTTTTTTTTTTTTTTTTTTTTTTTGGTTTTTGGGCCACACCCTGTGACGCTCAGGGGTTACTCCTGGCTATGCGCTCAGAAGTTGCTCCTGGCTTCTTGGGGGACCATATGGGACGCCGGGGGATCGAACCGCGGTCCGTGCGCAGGCAAGGCAGGCACCTTAGCTCCAGCGCCACCGCCCGGCCCCTGCTCAGGGGTTTTCTGGCTAAGCACTCAGAAGTTGCCCCTGGCTTGGGGGGACCATATGGGACGCCGGGGAACCGCGGTCCTACCTTGGCTAGCGCTTGCAAGGCAGACACCTTACCTCTAGCGCCACCTCGCCGGCCCCATTCCCCAAATATTTATAGACAACTGACCCTATTCCATTCCTCAGACCCCCAAATATTTCTAGACAACTGGACACCCAATAGTCCTAGATTTTTTTTTTTGGTTTTTGGGCCACACCCAGCAGTGCTCAGGGGTTACTCCTGGCTGTTTGCTCAGAAATAGCTCCTGGCAGGCACGGGGGATCATATGGGACACCGGGATTCGAACCAACCACCTTTGGTCCTGGGTCGGCTGCTTGCAAGGCAAACACCGCTGTGCTATCTCTCTGGGCCCAGTCCTAGATATTTCTAGGTAACTAGATCCCTATTCCATAGTCCAGACCCCCATTTCTAGATATTTCTAGATAACTCGACCCCCATTTCACCCCGCCTCCCAGAAATGTCTAGAATAACTGGACCCCATATCCCCAGATATTTCTGGAGACCTAGACCCTCATTCCATCCCACACCCCCCAGATATTTCTAGATAAATGCACCCCCATACTACTCTCAAGACCACCAGATATTCCTAGACACCGGACACCCCAAATCTCCAGATATTTCTAGGTAACTAGACCTCCATTTCATAGCTCAGACCGAGATATTTCTAATTAACTGGACCCCAATTTTATTCCACACACACCCAGAAATGTCTACATAACAGGACACCCCATATCGCCAGATATTTCTAGACACCTGGATCCTCCCATTCCGCTACCCCCACCATGATCCAACAGCCAACCCCTTAAGGAATCCACACTGCCCCGACCCCGTGCAAGCCCAGATGCCCCCAGCCCAGGATCAGCCTGTTCCTGCCTTTCTCGGAGCCTCCCTTAAGAGGTCCTCCCAGATTTCTTAAACTATTAATTTTTAATTCCGCAGTGAAAGCAGGAGACACTGGCCCGGTGAATAATTAACACCAGACAAATCAGGTCCTCGGAGGCGCCCTCAGATGTGGGAACAGACACTTAGAGAGATTAGGGGGCTGGGGAGAGCTTAAGGCAGCTGCCCAGATGTTCAGTATCTGCAAATGTGCACATTACCCGCTGAGAAGGGGGAGTGGGGGACAGGGTCTTAGCACAGACTCAACCTTGCTGTTGTTGCTTTGGGGCTCACACCCAGCAGTGCTCTGGCTCTGTGCTCAGGGATTACTCCTGGAGCTGCTCAGGGGACCCTGTGGAATGCCGGGGATCGAACCCGGGTATGGCCAGCGTGCAAGACCAGCGCCTTTCCCTCTAGTCCTCTTGGCTCTGTCTTTCGTCCCTCATCATGTATGAGACCCACTTTCTTCTGTCTGATCCCCAGAAACAGCAGCGCCTTCTCCTGGGCCCCATGGCCCCCTAACCACAGTGCCCACTCCAGGGTGTGTCCAGGCACCTTGCGTGCAGGGAAATTCTGCAACGTAAGGTTGGGCCTTGTCTGCGTGGGGGAAGGGGACAGATGCAGCAACAACGGTATAGTGGGCACACCCCAGGATGGTGGGCCGGCAGTGGGAGTTGGGAAGCAGGAAGAAAAGCCAATCACGCTGCCACCCGTCCCGCCACCAGAGGGTGCTTGCGAGGCCTCTTACCTTTGGGCGTGCCTGCAGGAGTCTGCAAGGGGGAAAAAAAACAGCAATTAGGGGTGCCTGGGTCCCTCCGTTCACCAGGCCCCCCACCGATGATCTCACATTCCCTCTTTCTGTTTCTCTGTGCTCCAAAGCCCTAATTCTCCCAGGGCGGCCCACCCAAAGAAAAAAAAATCTGTCCATGATTCTTGCTCAGTGGACTCCTAGCTCAGCCCTCAAGCGCCCCAGCTCTCTAAAAGTGTCCTCTCATCCAAGAGGAGAGGGGGGCATTGCGAGGAGAAGGGGGCATCATGAGGGTGGGGTTTGCTTCTGCCACATACATAGTCCCTGCTTCATCAGCTCTCAGGGCCCAGCCTGGAGAACTCCTACTCAACCTTCAAAACCTCCCTCCTTCCTCCTCCTCCTCGCCTCTGTGTAGTCAGTGTGCCCCCCCCCCCCCGTCCCACCTTGTGGTAACCCCATTCTCCATCCATCCTCTCACCTCCTCTGTCCCCCAGCAATACTGGAGGAAAGGGAGGGAGAGAGAAAGACAGCCTTTCCTTTCTGCACTGAGACTCCGGGGTATTAACAGAGTCCCTAGAACCAGCTGAGCTCCCCCAGTCAGTTTCCCCCAAGTCTTTTCGGCTCCTCATGTTTTAGGGGGGTCCTTCCTAGTCACAGAGATGTGGAGGGGCTGCTCCCCAAATTCCAGAAGCCAACTGGAGGAAGAACAAGCAAGTTGGACTGTTAAAACTGTCCTGTGTGGCTGCCTGCTCTTTTAATCTGGATTTTAATTTTGGGGATGTCCAGAAGTGCTGGGGAAGCTGGCACAGCTCCTGCATGCTTGGGGCGCCCCCAAGTTTTGAGCCACCTCCTCCGACTCCATGCCTCCCCCGGCCATGGGTGTCCCCCAAATGCCTACCTGCTGGGAATTCACCATCACCACCTTCTCAGTCTCCGGGGCGGGGCTGGGGGTCGCCCTGGCGGGGCTGGGGGTGGCTGTGGTCTCCTTGGGGGTGGGGGCTGGGACCACGTCTCCGTTCTCCAGCACTTCAATCTCCTTCTCCAGCCTGCGGGGAGAGGGGCACAGCGGGGACCCCCTTTAGCATGCGCTTTGGGTACAAGGACAGTTGGGGCAGTGATTGGGGTTGGCGGAGCTGGGAGCTGACAGTGGCTGGCGGGAGCTCCTGGCTGCTGTGGGGGTGGCTCTGGGCGCGCCCCACGGCCTCCTGTTTTTTCACTCACATTTGTTTATTTTCACAGGCGGCCTTATCGCCCCAGGGAAACTGGAAAAGCCGTGTCACTTTCCAGTATCAGAGATCAAGGCGCCAAATATGCGCCGGGACAACACGGGACACCAGACCCGCGAGTGGCCACAGTTGCCACCGCTGGCCTGCCATGTGCAAAGGGAGTAGCCAGCTGAGCCCTTGGCATGGGGGCGGGGGCAGGATGAACTTGGGAGAGACAGAACAGGGCTCACAAAAAGTCAGCAAACTGAACATACATGGGGTCCACCCACCTCTAAAACTCAGCCTGGGGGCCTTCCTGGAAGAAGTGTCCAGACAGAGGATTGGTACTGTGGATAGGCTATATGAGGCGAGGCAAGAGGCACTGGGGGTTGTCAGACACACAGCGGGGCACTAATCTGCCCCCCACTTCTGTTGATCCCGCCCTTTGCACCCATGGTCTTCCCACTTTTGGGGGGAGGAGGAGGAGGCAGTCACATCTGGCGGTGCTCAGGGCTGACTCCTGGCTCTGTGCTCAGGTATCACTCCTGGTGGGGCTCAGGGGACCCTATGGGGTGCTGGGTCTGCAGATGGGGGGTGTCAGGGTCCATCAGGAACCTGGCAAATCTTCATCCTCTCACAGCTCCCTGAGCCGGCGACACCTGAGAATCTGCCTGTCACTTCCTCAGTCCCGGGCCTCCTGCCTGGCCGGAAACCGGGGCCTTTGTCCCAGGGCAGGGGCGGGGATGGTCACTCCTGGGCCTGCCCCCCACTTCCTGCAGTCCAGCTGCCTCTGCTCTGTGTCCGGTCAGCTGCTGCGTCCATATCAAGACTGTCTTCCCACATCCCACCTGCACCTGCTCTAGACGGGGCTTGGGGACCCTTCCTTTCCTGGCTCGGACCCTCACACCCATGCATCCTCACTTGGCCTCGTGGCCTCCCGACACCCTGCAGTGCTCAGGGCTGACTCCTGGCTCTGCTCTCCAGGGATCACTCCTGGCAGTGCTCAGGGAACCCTGTAGGATGCCAGTGATCAAACTCATGCAAAGCCAGCACCTTCTCCGCTATGCTATGGCTCTAGCCCCCCTTGTCCCATCCTTGCCCCAGTGCCGGGACTCGCAGACTCAACATGCCTGATGTCTCTGCTGGTCTCTGAGCTCACCTACCTGCAGATGGAACCTTCCAGGAGCTGGGCCTTCTGCTCATCCTCCTGCATCTGTTTACGCATGTCCGAGTCCCCATCAGAGGCCGAAGGGGGCGTCCCCTCTAGTAACCAGCGTTCCCGGAGCGCCTTGGACTAAATGCAGAAAAGGAGTCTCGTGGGCAGGGGGCAGGAATGGAGGGGGTCCAGGACTGCAAAGCAGGGGTGTAGGGCAGAGCCCCCTTAGGACTGGATTATTTCCCTGACAACCCCTTTTTCTTATTTTTTTTTCATTTCTTTGTTTTTGGGGACACCCCCAGGGGTGCTCAGGGCTGACTCCTGTCCCTCTCCACAGTCCAGTTCATCCAGTGCTCATCTGGAATTATTTGCCCCTGGCAACTCCTTTTGTTTTGAGTTTGGGGCTACACCCAGCAGTGCTGCTGAGGGGCGTTACTCTATGCTCAGAGGCTACTCCCCAAAATTCTTTTTTTCCCCCCAAATTCTTATTTTATTGTTTTTCTTGTTAGGAGCCACACCCAGCGGTGTTCAGGGATTACTCCTGGCTCTGTGGTCTCCTGGAAGGCTTGGAGAACCCTATAGGATGCCAGGTATTGAACCCGAACCCGGGTAGGCCACATGCAAGGCAAACGCCCTCCCGGCTGTGCTATGGCTCTGGCCCTTTTTGTTTTCCTTTTAGGGTAATTTCGTTGGATGTGCTGGGGGCTAGGGGCTGGTCCTGGCTCTGGAACGACCCCTAAGGGTGCTCTGGGGAACAGACATTGTACCGGGATCGAACCAGGGTCCGCAGTGCAAGGCACATGCCCTGGCCACTGTTTTAAGGCTCCGGCCTCTGGGGCTCGGTGCGTTTTTGCATTAACTGGTTGGTCATTGGATTTCAGGCACTTTAACCGGTGGGTGTCAGATCTTTCGTGCAAGGCCACCCCAGAGCCACCCTGGACAACCAGGAACCCCTTCTGCCACGCCAGACCTTGAGGTGCTGCAGCTGCCTCCGGTCTTCGTCCAGCTGCCGCCGCTTGTTCTCGATCTCTGTCTGCCTCCGCCGCTTCTCCTGGGCACGGGAGTGGGGTGAGTGAATGGGGATCATCAGGCACCACCTCCCCTTCCTGCTTCCTTCCTTCCTTCCTTCCTTCCTTCCTTCCTTCCTTCCTTCCTTCCTTCCTTCCTTCCTTCCTTCCTTCCTTCCTTCTTTCCTTCCCTTCCCTTCCCTTCCCTTCCCTTCCCTTCCCTTCCCTTCCCTTCCCTTCTTCCTCCCTCCCTTCCTTCCTTCCTTCCTCCCTCCCTTCTTTCCTTCCTTTCTTCTTTCCTCTCTCCTTCCCCTCTTTTCTTTCTTCCTTCCTTTCATTGTTAGCCCACACCCAGAAGTGCTTAGGATCACTCCTTGCAGGACTCAGGGCACACTACAACATGCCAAAGATCAAACCTGGGTTGGCTGTGTGCAAGGTAACGCCCCCACCCCTACTCTCTCTGCTATCACTCCTGCTCCTGTTATTTGTTGTTTGTTTTTTGGGGGGACACACTCAGTTTCCCCATCAGTACTAAGGAGGCTGCCTGCTCACGTGGGGGCCACATTCTCCCAGGGTTTACCCCTGGCTCTGAACTCAGAAATCACTCCTGACAGTGCTCATCCTATGAGATGTTAGAGATCAAATTTGGGTAGGCTGTGTGCAAGGCAACACTCTCGTCTTTGTCCTATCCCTCTAGACCTCCTCCTGTTGCTGATCTGAAAAAAATTTTTTCAGGGCCAAAGTAATAGTACAGTGGAAAGGGAATCTGCCTTGCATATGGGTGAACCCAAGTTTAATCTCCAACATCCCATCGGGTCTCCCTAGCAGCACCAGGAATGATCTCTGAGTGCAGAGCCAGGATTAAGTCCTGAGCATTCCAGGAGTGGTCCCAAAACATATTATACATATAAGGCCCGGAGAGATAGCACAGCGGCATTTGCCTTGCAAGCAGCCGATCCAGGACCAAAGGTGGTTGGTTCGAATCCTGGTGTCCCATATGGTCCCCCGTGCCTGCCAAGAGCTATTTCTGAGCAGACAGCCAGGAGAAACCCCTGAGCACCGCCGGGTGTGGCCCAAAAAAAAACAAAAACAAAACAAAACAAAACAAAACCATATTATACATATAAGCATATATATATGGCTTGGAGGACCATAAGGGATTCTGGGATCGAACCACTGTCTGTTCTGGGTTGGCTTCATGCAAGGCAAATGCCCTATCGCTGTGCTATCTCTCCGGCCCCTTATATACGTTTGCCTTGTGAATTTGGGGACCCACCTAGGACTCAGACACAGAGCACTAAGCACTGAGTTACCCCCCCAGCCGCTCCTGTTACTGTCACTCAGAGAGCCCCTCATCCACACCGATGACCACCTGCCTTAATGTTACCCCAATACCCTGACCTACCCTGTTCCCTCCCATTCCCCACCAGAGTATCTTGGAGACCCTCATGGGGGCTTCTGGGCTAAAGCAGCTGACCCCAATGTCAGCCAGTGTCTCCCACTGACTTCCTCTGTGGAAGAACCAGGTTTGAACCTGCCAACCTCAGTTTCCCCGTCAGTACTAAGGAGGCTGCCTGCTCACGTGGGGGCCACATTTTTCCAGGTGGGACGACCCCCAGCAGGTACTCGAGTCTCCTGTACACCGCAGCTGGGTCTCAGCAGTGAGGTGCCCCAAACTCAGCTCCCCTCCCCACACCCTCCAGGATTGGGGGGGTCACTCACCGCGATGGCCTGCAGCCGCTCCTGCTGGGTTGTGGTCTCTGCCACCAGGACCCTGGAGTGGGACACACAAGGTCAGGACAGGGTACAGTCCTGATTTAGCCAGATGTGTCACAAATCAGGGCCTGCATCATGCTGGGGTGACTGGGGACCGGGAGACACCCAAAAAAAAACAGAAGCACCTACTATTTGGGGGGCACAATTGTCAGTGCTCAGGGCTTGCTCTTGGCTCTGTACTCAGGAATCATTCCTGGCAGGCTCAGACCATATGGGGTGCTGGGGATCAAACCCGAGTCAGTAGTATGCAAGGAAAACTCCCTTTCCTCTATGCTATTGCTCTGGCTCCCTTCCTTGGGTTTCTGAGCCACATTTGAGGATGCTCAGGGCTGACTCTTGCCTTTGTGCTCAAGGGTCACTCGTGGTGGGACTTGGGGATCTTGTTTTTGTTTTTGTTTTTGGAGGGGGCCACACCCGGTGACACTCAGGAGTTACTCCTGACTATGCGCTCAGTAATCATTCTGGCTTGGGGGACCATATGGGACCGGGGGATCGAACCACAGTCCATCCTGGGTCAGCCATGTGCAAGGCAAATGCCCTCCCACTGCGCCACTGCTCTGGCCCCATGACTTGGGGGATCTTATGGGATGATTGAACCCAGGTCAGCTGCTTGCAAAGCAAACACTTTGCCTGTTGGACTGTGAGCACAGCTTTGCATGCAAGGGCCTTGAGTTTGATCCCCAACACCATCGGAATGACCCCCAAACACTGAGTGGAAGCCACCGACATACCAAAAGAGAGGTGACTCAGCCAGAACCCTCCCCCGAGTTGGCCTTCTGTAAGTAGAACCCGCTTCTCCCCTAAATCCCCCTGCAGCTCTGCCTCCTAATTTGCTCACCCCAGAAAATCTGATAGTGGGAACAGATCTGGGACTGGAAATATAGCATGGCGGGGAAGGAGTTTGCCTTGCATGCAGCTGTCCCGGGTTCCATCCCCCACACCCCATATGGTCCCTTGAGCACTGCCAGGAGTGATCCCTGAGCACAGAGCCAGGAGTAACCCCTGAGCATTGCTGGGTGTGGCCTCAGTACCAATACAAAACAAAACAAAGCAACAGGCAGAAGTGACCCCTCGAACCCCCAATGCCCGGACACTCATTTTCTCTGTCCTGAACCCCATTTCCTCTACCTGGATTTCATCTCATCTCACCCACCAATCAGTCAAGATGCTGTGGGGAGCATCCTGGAGTCATGAACCCCAAATTAGAGGGTAGAGTAGGGGACAGGGAACAGGCGGAGGGAAAGGACCCTTGAACTCTGGTGGCCCCAAATCTCCAATGATCTCTGGGTCACACTAGGAGCCTTTGGAGACACACGGGGGAGGGGGATTATCCAGCCAGAGCCACATCCCCCCCTTATCTTCCCAAGAGCTGGAATTACAGCTGCCGGGGCACTGGTCCCACTGTCCCCTGTGCCTGAAGCCTCCCGCCCCTCCTGACCCCCTATGCCCTTCTGATCTCAGTTTCCCCATATGCAGAATCAGGGACAGAACCTCCAGTTCTAAAAGTTCAGCTTGGACACACACGTGTACACACACACACACACACACACACACACACACACGCACGCACGAACGCACGCACGCACCCAAACACGTGCACACGTACTCCACCGTGGTTTGGCGGGAATGGGATGCCCCACCGCCAATGCCCTCCAGGCGGCCCCTGGCCCAGATCTGTGTTGGCTCCTATTGCTGGTCAGCCCAGCCCGCCCTGGCAGGTTCAGTTTCCTGGCTTCTGGAGAGGCCATGAGGTCATCTGGCTCCCACAGCTCCCACGGCCCAGCAGATGACCCTGCCCAGCCCTGCCCTTCCTGACGGGGCAGAACCTGCCCCTTCCGTGACTTTCACTCTCTCCACGCTCAGCTCAGAGCCCTTGGTTGGGCTCAGCAAGTGGAGCTCAGGAAAGACTTGCTCTAGTTTCAAGGCGGATAAGTTTCCAGTAGGGCAGATCACAGGGAGGCTGGGCTCTGTCCCCCACCCTGCGTGATTCAAGCAGGTGCGGCGCCCCAAACCCCATGCATGCTCCCCGCCTATGTTCAACTCACATTGTTGTTGTTGTTGTTATTTTCGTTTTGCAACCACCTCTGACGGTGCTCAGGAGTTATTCCTGGCTTTGCACTCAGGGATCACTCTAGCGGGGCTTAGGGGACTAGATGGGGTGTCGGAGATCCAACCCAGGTCTGCTGCATGCCAAGCATGCCAAGAAAGCGCTCTTCCATGGTGAGAAGTGCAGGCCCAAAGACAACCCCGCGATGGCGATGCTCAAGAGCTGACTTTTGGCTCTGCACTGAGGAATCACTCCAGAAGGATTCAGAGGACCCCCCCACAATGGGATGTTGAGGCTCGAACCCGAGTCAAACACGTGCAAGCCAGCGCCTTAGAGCCCCTACCCCCACAGGGAGCAAGCAAGCCTTATACTCTGGCACTCAAAACTGGGGGGAAAGAGGGGTCTCTGGGGGGAGCCCTCACTCTGCCAGGAGGCTGAGGGGAGGAGGGCCAGAGACTCAGAGCCAGCCCAGAGAGGGGGGTCAGGGGGGCCACTCAGGCTGGCCTGGCTGCAGACAAAGTGTCCAGTGTCTGGGCTGGGCCGGCCCGGCCCTGTGCAGGGCCCAGAACTGGGGAAGGTCAGGAGGGCAGCGGCCAGGACCGGCAAGAAGTTCCCTGGGCCCGCGGGGTGCAGCCCGGTCCCCCTTTGAGCCCCGCCTGGGCCTGGGGGCGCCTCCCCTCTCCCGCCCCGGGCGCCGCCGCCTGAGTGATGGATGGTGCGGCCCGCGGGAGGCGGTCGCCATGGCAACCAAGCCGTCGCCCTGGCAACGCGGAGGCCCCGGCGCGCGGAGGTGGGGCCGCGCCGAGCATCTCCCGCCCCCGGCCCGGCGCTGGGGGGCTGCGTGGGCCGGGCGCAGGGGCCGCTTGCAGTGGGATGTGCAAAGGGGCGGCGGGTCTGGCAGCACCCCAGTCCCTGCTGAGAGGAGAATGGAAGTGGGGGGCTCCCTGGGCAGGATTAAGGGGAGCCTGGCCAGGTCAGGGTCTGGGGTCCAGGGGTCTGGACTTGCCCCTGGTGCAAAGGAACCGTGGATCCCAACCAATTGCAGCCCTTCGAACCCCTCGATCAGAACATTCTGGCTGGATGTATAGGAAAGTAAACCCTGGGGTGGAGGGTGCTGGCCTTGCACAGCCAGATTCGGATAGGTTTGCGTTTTCTTCACCCCATTGTCTCCTGAGCACCCCCAGGATTGATCCCTAAGTGCAGAGCCAGGAGTAACCCCGAGCTTCGCCGGATGTGGCCAAGAAAAGGAAAAAAAGAAAAATAACTCCTAAGGCTGGAGAGATAGTACAGCGGGGAGGACTCTTGCTTTGCACGCGGTTGACAGGTTTGATCCCCAAAACTCTCCACAAGTGATCCGGGAGCACAGGGTCCAAAGTCATCCCTGAGTACAACCGGGTGTGACTCCACAAACAAAACAAAACAACCAAAGTTGTGACACCTGCCAGTCTCCTTCCCCCGACCATCTTCACTTCCCTAGATTAGGGGGTCACAGGGCCCCTCTGTTTACATAACAGGAAATCGGAGACCAAAGAAGTAGGTCCCAACCTCTGACCACAGTAGGTCATCACTGAGGGGGAAACTGAGTCACAGACGGAAAAAGTGAAACTTCACCAGTGGGAAGGTTCAGGACCTTCCTCTAAGGTAGCAGAGCACACACGGGCTTCCAAGATCACAAAATAATCTTTTTGGGGGGGCATACGCCCACTCTTGGCGGTGCTCAGGACTGACTCCTCCTGGCTCTGTGCTCAGGGATTATTCCTGGAGGGATTTGGGGGATGCTCTGGGGTGTCAGGCAAACGCTCTCCCCACTGTACTATATATGGCTCCAGCCCCACACGAAAAGAATCTCACATTCTGGGCACAAAGCTGAGATGTGTTTTCAGAAAGTGTGTGTGTGTGTGTGTGTGTGTCTGTATCTGTGTGTCTGTGTGTGTGTGAGATGTGTTTTCAGTGTGTGTGTCTGTGTGTCTGTGTGTGTCTGTGTCTGAGATGTGTTTTCAGAGTGTGTGTGTGTGTCTGTATCTGTGTATCTGTGTGTGTGAGATGTGTTTTCAGTGTGTGTGTCTGTGTGTGTCTGAGATGTGTTTTCAGTGTGTGTGTGTGTGTGTGTGTGTGTGTGTGTGTGTGTGTGTGTGTGTACATCCCATGTGGCGCTGGGATTCTAATCCGAGGAACCTGGGGGTCGAATCTCAGGAATCCAGGCCTTCCCCATGCACACTTGCTTGCAGCCCTTTGAACTTTCTATCCAGCCCAGAAACTGACTTTTTGGAGATCTTGGTTTGTTTTATTTTGTTTTGATTTGGAGACCACACCCAGCAGTACTCAGGGCTGACTCCTGGCTCTGCACTCAGGAATCAGTCACTCTTGGCTTTGCTCAGGCCCTCTATCCTATCGCTCTGGCCTCTGAAACCATGAGTTTTGGCAAAAGGGCATGAAAAGCTTTGGAGGTGCCAAGCCATTGTCCACGGTCGCTCTGTGACTCTCCAGGACCCCTGGCAGTCTCTGGGCACCCCTGGCTCTGCTGCCTCTGCAGGGACCCGCCCCGAGCAAGCCGCCCACCCACCCTGTCGAGGGAGAGAGCCCGATTCTTTTTACAGTGCGAGCAGCAATTTCTGGGCTGGAGCAGCGAAGTGGGCGGCTGGGACGGAGCGAGGGCGGCGGCTGCAGGCGCCTGAGATAATCCGGGTTCCAGGAGATGAGCTAATGAGGCCCAAGCCTGGGCGCTCCAAGGAGGTTCACATTTTCGGGGCGTTGATTTTTTTTTTCTTTTTTAAAGGCACAGAGAGGTTATGCAACCGGCCCAAGGTCACCCAGCGGGCAGATCAGCACGGCCATCCAGGGCTCAGCTCAGCTTGGGCAGCCCCAGGTGGATGGAATGTGGGGGGTCCTGGCCCAGACAGGCACCAAGCCCAGCCCAGAACATTCCAGCGTTAATTGAAAGGAAACAGCTGATTATGACCTTGGGTGGGGGGGAATCACAGTCACGTGGGCTGGGAGGTGCAGGGGAGGGTTGGGGAGAGCTGGGCTGGGCTAGGCTGGGCGGGTCTGTCCTTTCCCTAGGGTCAGGACAGAGTGCACTGGGGCCCCCTCTTGCTCTGGATGGTTCCCAGTTCTTTGGGGGGGGTCCTGTCTCCTGTGCCTTTCACCCCAGTTCATTTGTCCCCAGCAAACTCAGCATTTCTCTTTCATTTATTGTTTTGTTTTGTTTTCTTTTTGGGGGCCACGCCCTGCAGTGCTCAGGGCTGAGTACTGGCAGTGCTCAGGAGATCTTATGGGGTGCCAGGGATCAAACCCACATCGGCCTCGTGCAAGGCTAGCACCCTCCCTGCTGTGCTATCGCTCCAGCCCCAACATTAATTTTTTGGGGGGTCACACCCGGCAGTGCTCAGGGGTTACTCCTGGCTCTATGCTCAGAAATCGCCCCCCAGCAGGCTCGAGGGACCATATGGAATGCTGGGATTCGAACCACCAACCTTCTGCATGCAAGGCAAAAACCTTTCCTTCAAGCTATCTCTCCGGCCCGTACCCCAACATTTCTTGTTTGTATTTTGAGCTGATGCTCAGAGCATCAGCTGCCCCCAACTTCATTGAGTACTTCTTTCAGGAAGTCCTCCTGGATCTCAGGAAGGAATTCTTCCAGCTTATTATCAGAACCCAGAGGAGGGAGCCACCCTCTTCTGAGACAGCCGTGACTGTCCCAGGCCAAGGGAACAAAATCACGAGATGCTTGAGCCCCGGTGACACCAACCAGTGCTTGGTGAAAAGGTCATGTAAGGCCGGCTGTGGGCCCAAGGAAACAAACTGAGGTTGTCGATTAACCTGCAGTGACCAGGAAGGAATCGGACCCTGCACTGGTCGGAACATGAAGGGGCAGCAGGGGACATGGGAGGGAACCCTTCCCCCCATACAATGTAAAAGCCACCCCAAACCTTCAAATTTCCTGCTGCTCCTTAAATATTCCAGACACAGAGATTAGAATGATAATATATCAGGGAGGGTGTTTGCCTTGCACGCAGCTAACCAGGGTTCGACCCCCAGTATCCCATTAGGTCCCCTGAACACCACCAGGAGGATTTCCTGAGCACAGAGGCAGGAGTAAACCTGTGAGCATCTCCAGTGTAGTCCTAAAAAAAAAAAAAAAAAAAGAACAAAATAAACCATTCCAAGCACAAGAAAGGCCTTTTCTTCATGGTGCCAGCCCGGGGAGCATTCGCCCAGACTCCCCTTCTGGGTCCCCTGATCCCCATTTCTGCAGCCTCGCCACACCCCACACCCTCTTCAGTTCCCACCTCATCTTCCTACCTGCACCCTAATTGTTTCTCTTATCTCTGGTCTGTGTGCAAGAATTGCCCCCTACCCCCTCCATAACAGCAGGGATGAATGATTATTGTTTTTGTTGACTTTTGGGCCACATCTGATCACGCTCAGGGGTTACTCCTGGCTCTGTGCTGAGGGATCACTCCTGGCAGTGCTCTGGGGACCTTATGGGGTGGGTGCTAGGGACCAAACCAGACCACCAGTGTGCAAGGCAAGCACTCTCCCTGCTGGACTATCTTCCCAGTTCTGTCCACTCCCTTTTGGAAAAACAAAATTGCTTTCAGAGTCACAGTGATCCAAGGCAGCCCAACCCTCAGAGTCAGGACCAAATTCCATCCCTAGTCAGAAGTGACTGTGGGGTCACATGATAAGAATCTGGGATCTCCCACACCAGACAACACTTGGCAGGGAAGGGGAGGGTGTCTGTGCACACTGGATGATTGGAGAGAGCGTCAGAACCCTAAGGTTTTTGTTCGATTCGTTTTGGGGATCCCTCTTGGTGATGCTGCAGGATCCTATAGGATGCTGGGGATCAAACCTCAATAGGCATTGTGCAAGGCAAGTGCCTTCCCAGTGTCCTATTGCTCTAGCCCCCAAAACAGACCCTCCAGGACCATCAATGTCAATGCCCATAACAGGCTTACCCATAGACAGGAAGTAGGGCCCTCCATGAACAGGAAGTAGGACCGTCCATGAACAGAAAATAGGACCATCCATGAACAGGCAGTAGACCTCTCCAAGGACAGGAAGTGGGGCCCACCATGAACAGGGAGTAGGCTCCTCCATAGTCAGGAAGTAGGGTCCTCTGTGAACAGGAAGTAGGCCCCTCCATGGACAAGAAGTAGGGCCCTCCATAGACAGATAGGAAGTGAGGTCCTTCAAAAACAGGAAGTGGTCCCTCCACAGACAGAAACTAGATTCCTGGTGGAAGGGGGAACAGGAGAGAGGAAAAGTTTCTCTTGGAGGATGGAATGTTCTAGAATTAGATTAAGTTGCTGGCTGGACAACTCTAATATGTCCTGAGATTGAGGTGCAACAGAAAGCGGGTCTAAAGAGCCAAAATGACTTTCTCATCCCTGTTGTGGTGCCACATGGGCCCGCAACACTAAGCCAGAAGTAGTCCCTGAGAACATCTGGGTGTGGACCACCACCAATATAAATACCCAAAAGGGTGAGAAAGTAAAAAGTAGCCAGAGTTCTGAGAAGGGCATATCTAATTTTGGGAGGGTCACACCTGGTGGCAATTATTCCTACTTCTATGTTGGGGCTCCTTACGGTGTGGGGTTGCTTTCGTACACAGAGTCTGTGCTCACTTGCACTGAAGCATCTTCTTGGCCCCTGAGAAGGGTATTAACAGATACACAAAAGCACCAAGGCCTGGGGTCCTGCCCCCTCACGGAGCAGACTAAGGTCTGAGAACTGATATGGGAAAACTATTTAATTTTTTGGTTTGGGCCATATTTGGCGGTGCTCATGGCTGAGTCCTGGCTCTGGGTGTGTGTTCAGGGGTCACTCCTAGCAGAACCAGTGGACCACTTGGGATAGCGGGGATCAAATCTACATTGGCCACATGCATGGCAAATACCCTCCCTGCTGCACAATTGCTCCAACCCTCTGTTTTGTTTCTTTTTTGGAGGGGCAGGCCACACCTGGTGGCACTCAAGGGTTACTTCGGACTCTGCACTCAGAAATCATTCCTGCCATGCTGGGAAGACCATATGGGATGCTAGAGATCAAATTCAGGTCAGTTATGTGCATGGCAAACATACTCCTCGCTGCACTATCACTCCAGCCCCTCTCTTTCATTTGTGTGTATGTATGTTTGTGTGTGTGTGTGTGTGTGTGGTTTTATTTTAGGAGTCACCAGTGGTGCTCAGTGCTCAGGGATCACTCTTGGCAGTGCTCGGGGGACTCTATGAGGTGCTGGGGATCAAACCCTGGATGGTCACATGCAAGTGCCCCATTCACTGTGCTATTATTGTATTCCAGAGAGCCCACGAGGACCAGAGCAATAGCACAAAGAATAGGGTATTTGCCTTACATGCAGCTAACCCATGTTAGATCCCCGGGATCCCATACAGTCCCAGAACCTGTCAGAAGTGATTTCTGAGCATAGAATCAGGAGTAACTAGCCCATAAACACCGCCAGGTATGGCCCCCAAACAAAACAAACAACAACAACAAAGAGCCCACCATTTCCCACCTTGGATCTTGACCCAGACACCCACCAGATACCACCAGAACCCCTCAGGACATGAGCCCCCCACAGTCTCCCCCACTATGGGGCAGGGAGTATTTCCCGGCCCCAGATGCCTCCCATTCCTGCCAACACTCTTCTCTGGAAGGAGAAGAATAAAAAGGAAAAAACAAAAGGGTCCCAAGCAGCAAAGATAGAACAGCGGGGGTGTCTTGACAGGATTGAACTGGGTTCAATCCCCAAACTCCATAGGGTCCCCACAAACCCTGCCAGGAGTGATCCCTGAGCACAGAGCCAGGAGTCAAAGCATCACTGGGTGCAGCCCCCAAACCAATTTAAGTAACATAAACAAGCAAACATGGACCAGAAAGAGCGCGGTGGGGAGGAGCTCTTGCCTTGCATGCATTCAACTCAGTTTCCATCCCCAGCACCCCAGAGAGTGCCTGGAGCCCCATCAGGAGTTATCCCTGAGTGCAGAGCCAGGAGTCATCCCTGAGCATCACTGGGTGTCAATCCCCCCCTCAAACAAAAACATCAGAAGGGCACAACAAGGAGGGCATGTGCCTTGCATGCAGCTAACCGAGGTTTGATCCCAGGCATCCCATAGTATCCCCCAAACACTACCAGGAGTGATCTCTGAGCACAAAGCCAGGATCTTTTTTATCAGCCCATCGTTGGTGCTCCCAGAGCTCCTCCTAAAGCCAGTAAGTGAATTTTAATCAGGGGACCATGTCCTCCCAGGCCCTGGGTCCTCCCAGCCCCCAGGTCAGATACAAGCAAGGCATGTGCACACACACCCCACTATCACTCTGTCCCCAAATTCCATTCAAAATGTCCTTGCAAAAACCACACCCAGAGATGCCAGGAGACCAGTGAGAACTTCCGGTGACCCGGTCAGCGTGGGGGCAGCACCGTGTTGGGGACCACACTCCGGGCCTCACATCAGCCCCCACCGGCACCCATTCATTCCCAAGCAGCACCAACTACTGGCCCCCACCACTTCAAGCTGAGTCACCCCTCTAAATCCCTACGCTCTCAAGTTAATGAAATGGTGCCACTGCTTTATTTAAATTTTGGGGGGAGGTTAGGCCATCCCTGGAAGTGCACAGGACTGACAGCTGGTTCTGTGCTTAGAGATCACTCCTGGCAATGCTTAAGGGACCCTCTGGCATGTCAGGGATCTCCCTCCTGAACTATCCTTCAGCCCCCACATTTTTCTTTTTTGGTTTTTGTTTGTGCCATAGCCAGTGGTGCTCAGGAGTTACTTCTGGCTCTGTGCTCAGAAATTGCTCCTGGCAGGCTCAGGGGACCATATGGGATGCCGGAGATCAAACCTGGGTCCATCACGGGTCAGCTGTGTGCAAGGCAAATGCCCCACTTCTGTGCTATTTCTCTGGCCCCCATTTCATTTTTCTTTGTGCTCTGGTAGCAATGTGCAGAGGCTACTCTGAGCACAGTGCTCAGCAGACTTCCTTCCTTCAAAAGCTTACTAAACCCTCTCTTCAACTCCTGTCCAATTAATCTTTTTATTTTGTTTTTGTTTAGGGACCACATCCAACAGTGCTCAGGAGCTACTCCTGTCTCTATGCTTAAGAGTCATTCCTGACAGTGCTCAGGGACCCAATGGGATGCCAGGTATCAAATCCAGATCAGCCAAGGCAAAACACCCTGTCAGCTCTGGCCCCCAGTCCAATTTTTTTTGTTGTTATTTTTGGTTTTGGGGGTCATATATGGCAATGCTCCAGGCTGACTCCTAGCTCTGTGCTCAAAAATCATTGCTAATAGTGCTCAGGGAATCAGATGGGATGCCAGGATCAAACCCAGGATGGATGTGTGTAAGACAAGTACTATACCTACTGTGCTATCCAGCCCCTAAATTTCTTTGCTTTTTTGTTTGTTTGTTTGTTTGTTTAATTTGAACTACACCTGCCATGCTCAAGGCTGACTCCTTTTTCTTTTCTTTTCTTTTTTCTTTTTGGTTTTTGGGCCACACTCGGCTGTGCTCAGAGGTTACTCCTGGCTGTCTGCTCAGAAATAACTCCTGGCAGGCACGGGGGACCATATGGGACACCGGGATTCGAACCAACCACCTTTGGTCCTGGATCAGCTGCTTGCAAGGCAAATGCCACTGTGCTATCTCTCCGGGCCCTGACTCCTTTTTCTATGCTCAGAAATCATTCCTGGCGGTGCTCAGGGGACCCTAAGGGTTATTGAGGATCAAACTCAGGTTGGGTACAAGCAAGGCAAATGCATCCTCCTCTATACTATTGTTCCAACTCCAAATTCCATTCCTTGCAAAAACCATACCCAGAGATTCAGAAGACCAGGGAGCACTTCCAGTGAGCCTGGTTAGCTGGGGGCAGAACTATGTTGGGGACCATACTCCGGATCTTACACATACATGTCACACGTTCTACTATTGTTTTGGTTTCGGTTTTTGAGCCACACCCAGTGATGCTCAGGAGTTACTCTTGGTTCTGCACTCAGGGATCACTCCTTGCAGTGCTTGGGAGACTATATGGGATACAGGGGATCCAACCCGGGTTGGCTGCGTGCTGTCACTCAGGCCCAGGTTTCACTATTTTCAATCATGACCCTTCAATTCTTTTTCTTTTTAGGGCCTCACCAGCAGTACCCAAGAAATCAGCGGGGAACCACTGAGAACCTGGCAATTCTCAACCAATCGACCCAAGGGGGGGACTTGTAATTTGGGGGGACAAACCCTCACCTCCTGCATGCCAAGTTCAATTCTCTCTTTGGCCCCCACCCGGCGGTGCTCAGGGCTGACTCCTGGCTCTGTGCTCAGACATCACTCCTGGCAGTGTTGGGAGACCATATGGGGTGCTGGGAATGAAACCAGGGTTGGCAAGCATTTTACTTGCTGTACCATCTTTCAAGCCTCTTTTTCTCTCTCTTTTTTTTTTTTTTAATTTTCTTTGAGCCACTCCTGGCGGTCTTCAGGGATCACTCCCAGCAAGACTTGAGTGGGGAGGACATCTGGGATTCTAGGATCAAGCCCAGGTTGGCTGCGTGCGAAGCAAATGCCTTCTGGCTGTGCTATCATCACTCAGGCCCCACTTTTGTTTTTTGCTCAGAATCTTCCAGCAGTTCCACCAACTGGAACCAGTTCCAATGGCTTCGATGCCAAAACCAGAGAATCAAAGTGACACCCCTTCGTGGAAGCCACTCCCATCCCACCCCATGTCCCACGGGGTCCCCATGGGGGGGGTCTCTCTGTACTTCATCATCAGCACCTGGGTGGGCTTTGTTTCTACTCCACCAACTTCTTACTGTTCCCCCCCACCTTCACCCCCAAATAATCAGTGGGGGAGCCCAGATGGGGCTCTGAGGTTTGGGTTATAGGATCTTTTTTTTTCTTTTTTGTTGGGGGATCACACACCTGGCAGTGCTCAGGGGACCCTATGGGGTGCCAAAGAATGAACCCAGGGCTAGAGCCCTCCCCACTGAACTATCACTCCAGCACCTCCTTATTTTTTTTTCCTTTTTCTTTCCTTCTTTCTCTTTTTCTTTTGAGTATCTTTTAATTTTATTTTTCAGGCCACACCCAGCAGTGCTCAGGGATTACTTACTACTCCCAGCTCTGCGCTCAGGGATACTCCTGCAGTTGCTGTGTGTGTGTGGTGGGGGAAATCTCTGGGATGCCTGGGATGGACCCCGAGTTGGCAGCGTGCAAAGCACGTGCCCTTTCAGCTGTAAGATCCTTAAATTGTAGGATTTGAGCTTCATATCTCCTCCTCCTGCTCCTTCGCCTCCTCTTCCTCCTCCCCACCCAGGGGCCCCCTCTTCCAGCCACACCCTGTCAGACTCCCCTTGGGTGCAGGAGCCGAGCAGATAAACAAGTGGAAGGGGGGGGTTATGACACCGACCAGCCTGGCTTCCCGTTCCCCTGAGCCCCCTACCAGGCTCCCCAGGGGTGCTGCCGGGTGGGGTAAAGGCGCCGGGTCTTTTGTCTGGGCTTCCAATACAGACAACTCAGGGGTGTCACCGGAGGAGGGTGTGGCGAGTTGTCTACAGGAAACACCCACAAACGCAGCAGCTCCGAGCAGGGGAGGCCGGTGGCGAGGGTGGATGAGTGGGGAGGAGGGTGGGCGGAACTGGGATCAGGCCAGTGGGCCCCCCCAAAACGGCAATCCTGAGCAATACTCCCAGAAAGGAGGAGGATGGCACAGAGAGGAGGCCGCCCCCAGACGCCCCCCTGCTCGCCTCTCTTTTTACTCCACCAATCCCCCTGCCCACCTGTGGGAGTGAGGGCGTGGGGGGCCACCCGCACCCCAGGACTTAGGGGAGAGACCCAGAGTCACTTATTTGGCACCTTCTCCTCCAAAGTACGGCCGCTGCGCCTCAGTCTTGTCCAGTCACCCCCCAACACCCACATACACACATCCAAGTGCCCATTTGAATTCGCACCAGGAGACTCTGGGCAGACGCTTTTTTTTGGGGGGGGGCTCATCTTGGGGGGGACACTGCATAGGAGGGGCCCCACCAAGCTCCTCCGTCTGCGCCCCGGGCCAGTTCCTCTGGCTTCGGGTCCGCAGCAGAGACACCCCTTGTCTTGGGTGGAAAACACAGGCGTGGGGCCCACCAACGGAAAGTGGGGGGCGCCCCCCTCTCTCTCTCTCTCCCGGGCGCAGGGAACAGCCGGGGCGCACGGAGAGAGACAGAGCTAAGGCGGGTCTCCGCTTTGGAGCGCAGGCGGCTGCAGGAGCTCCGAATGGGCCAGCAAGGGCTGGTCTGCCCTGGGGCGCCCCATGCAAGCCCCCCAAGATTTCTCGCAGAGAGAGGGGTCCCCCCATCAGCACTCCAGAGCCTCCTCTCTCAGATCTGGGGGGCAGCTGAGGTCGGCGCGCACAGGACAGGGCCTCCGCCTCCCCCACCGCACCCCACCCCGGCCCACACGCTTCTCGGGGTGCCCCCCTTCCCCCAGGAACTCGGGGTCCGCGAGGGGCGAGGTCTCGGCCGCGCGCTCCCCGCAGTGTGGCGGTGCATCTGGGGGTGCGCACCCCGGGCCCGAGCGCGCCTACTCACTCCATCTCCCCGCCGAGGTCCGGGTGGGGAGGTCTCCGTCTGCGGGGCGCGGGTGGAGCGCAGGTGCGGGGTGCTCAAGGCGGTGGCACCGGCTCGGGCATCGCCCCGCGCGCGGCTGTTTATTGTCCGGGCGGCGGCGGCGGGGGGTGGGCTGGGCGCGCGCGTCTCCGCCACCGCCACCGCGCGACACTCCCGCCGCGTCCCCGCCCGCTCCCCGCCCACCGCGCTGCGCCGCCCGGCCGCGCGCGCCTCCTGCCGGCCGCCCGCCCGCACCCCCGTGCGCCCCGGAGTCTCCATCTCGGCCCCCTGGACCATCCCCTCCAAGCCGGGCCTGGATCTCCACTGCCGGCGCTCCGCGCTTCCAGCCCTGGGCCTGCATGGGACGCATTTGGGGGACTGTCATAAACTAGAGGTGCGGGGAAGGCCTTGCACCCCGTGCACCCCGGAGTCTCCATCCCGGCCTCCTGGACCCCCTCCTCCAAGCCCAAGCCTGGACTCGGTCTCCACTGCCGGCCACCCCGCGTTTCCAGCCCTGGGCCTGCATGGGATGCATTTGAGGGACTGTCATAAACTAGGGGTGCGGGGAAGGCTTTGCACTACTAGGCCCACCGGGTGGGATTCGATCCTCCTCATCCAGGACCTAGACCTAGAGGATCCCCCCCCCCCCAGCAGCACTGCCAGGAGGGGGATCCTTGAATGCAAAGCCAGGAGTCAAGCCTAGGCACCACCGGGCGTGGCCCCCCCAAATCAAATTGATGAATAGAGAGAGAAAGAAATCATCTGAGTTTGGAGCAGGCAGAGGAAGCGCAGGGCTTGGAGAGGGAATATGTGCGGGTTTGGGGGGCAAGAGCAAAGAAGAGGCTAGAAGTGGGGGTTGGACCTTGCAAAGGTTAGTTGGGGTCACAGTTATTCTCAAGCCACGCACCCCATTCCGTAGCTGCCTGGCGTCCAGCGTGGGGTGATGGGGAGACAGGCGAGGTGAGGCAGGCAATTGGAGGATGTTAGGGGGACACAGGGCCAGCAAGAAGTTGAAAAGCAGCCTCCCCCAAGGCAGAAGCCGGTTTGGGGGATGCCGAGATGCTAGGAAGACAGGCAGGTATACTATATCTAAATTAGAAGGACATGTTATGTTGAGCAAAACCGGGTTGGGGGCCCCGAAGAATTGCGGATGGAGGCCAGACAGGGCGCTGGCAGGTCGCACCCAGAACTGTTCCCTCCCTACGCTGGATCCCCAATCCATCTGGAATCCTTCACCCCACAGCGCCCTCAAGCCAGGTTCTTGAAGACAACACGGAGGCGGGGCGGGAGGTGGCGCCCGGGAGGGCCTAGCTGAGCTTTGCAGAGAGAGAGGAGCCTTGAGTTCCAGGCCCGGGGAGAACGCTGGTCTTGCAGGGGGCAGACCCAGGATGGCTCCCCAGCATCCCATAGGGTCCCCCGAACACTACCCTGAGCGCAGAGCTAGGAAAAGCTCCTGAGTACATCCCAGTGACCCCCAAGCTCCCCAAATTAAAAAAATCATATTAAGGGACTGGAGTGATATAGCACAGTGGCCTGCCCAGATTTGATCTCTGGCATCTTATATGGTTCCCTGAACCTGCCAAGAGTGATTTCTGAGTTCAGAGCCAGGAGCAAGCCTGATTATTGCCATATGTTATGTGATCCAACAGCCCCCCCCCCCAAAAAAAAGAAGCTTTTTCCTGGGAAGAAGAGGAACATGGGAGTTTCAGAACAGATCGAGGCAGACACTCGCCTTATGTGAACTTCCACACCACCTTAACTGATCTACTGGCACGTTTGCACAGGAGGAAACTGAGGCAGAGAGATTCCACCCCAGGGTGGGCTTAAGGGGATCAGGGTCTCCCATACAGGGAGATTTTCGGGGCTACTGAGATCCTCAACTTTCCCTTCTGCTCAAACCAATGCAGCTACTCTGGGCTGTGTGTGGGATCAGCTCAGTACTATTGCTGAGTACCAAGTGCATACCCCAGTCAAGGCTATGCATACAGAACACCCTTGGGCCGAACAGTGCCAAGCGCCGACTGAATGCAGAATACTCTCAGAGTGCAATGCATACCTGCCCTACCCAGAACTATGCAGTGCGGACTGCATTGTTGGCACTCAGCTTATTCCTAGCCCTGCACTCAGGGATCACGCCTAGAGGGACTGGGGAGGGGGATGCCATAGGTCAAACCTGGGTGAGCAGCTCGTTAGCAAATGCGTTATCTACCCCACTATCTCCCCAGCTCCCAGAGTTGGTTTTGAACACCCCCTTAGCCCCTCCTCACCCCTGCTCTGCAGCCCCAAGTCAGGCTTCCTTCTCTAGAGCTCGGTCTGGGTAATGAAGACTCAGAGCCCCGGTGGAGGCTTCAGAGGGTTTGGTGGTTTGGAGCAGCAAAGGACCGTTATTTATTTGGCAATAAGTGTGTAAGATTCACAGATAGGAAGGAAGTGGGCATGACTATGCATGAGAATGGGCGTGGCCTAGTGTGTGGGCGTGGTGTATTTGTGGGTGGGCGTGGCTCCGGCTAGAGTCGCCCAATAAGGAGGTTCGCTGGCCCCCTCCGGTCTAGGAAAATAGCCCTGGCCAAGTCATGAACCAACTCTAGGCCTCAGTATCCCCTGGGCGCAGGGAGACAGAAACCACTGTGACATCCTCAGAGACTCTGAGAATTTAGGAGGTGCCTCGAAACTGGAATCAGTGTCCCCAACACTGGGTGCAGCCCAGGAGCCCAAGTGCATGTCTGAGACCAAAATCAAGAGAGATTGAGCGTGTTGCCTGGAACTTGGGGTGGGCACGGGCCTGTGGAAGAAACAGCTGAGAATTCTGAGGCATGGGACCACAGTGGGGCTACAGTCAGAGGCTGCTCATGGTCAGGTGACTGAGTGACCAGGTGGGTCGACTGCAGGTTTGGCATGCTCCAGCCTCAGACCTCCCTCTTTCTTTAGCATGCCTGACAATACCAAAAAAAAGGGGGGGGGCCGGAGAGATAGCATGGAGGTAGGGCATTTGCCTTGCATACAGAAGGACGGTGGTTAGAATCCCGGAGTCCCATAAGGTCCCCAAACCTGCCAGGAGCCATTTCTGAGCGTAGAGCCAGGAGTAACTACTGAGTGCTGCTGGAACTGACCCCAAAACAAAAAAACAAACAAAAAGGCAGCAAATGTCTGAGCTGTTGCCCCTGACCCTGTGCACATGGGGAAACTGAGGCATCAAATAATGACTCAGAAGAAAAGACCCACACTCTTTAGGGGGTAGCAGTGGGTTGCTTTGTGATCTGGCTATTTCGAGGGTTTCCTACAAGTTCTCTGCACGCTTTTGTGGGCAGACGTCAGCTATAAGTGGCATTGAGATCATATGTGCTGGGACCCAGAGAGATAGCACAGCGGCATTTGCATTGCAAGCAGCCGATCCAGGACCAAAGGTGGTTGGTTCGAATCCCGGTGTCCCATATGGTCCCCCGTGCCTGCCAGGAGCTATTTCTGAGCAGACAGCCAGGAGTAACCCCTGAGCACCGCCAGGTGTGGCCCCCCCCAAAAAAAAAAAAAAAAAAAAAGAGAGAGAGAGATCATATGTGCCACCTTCTGGGTCACACACTCCAGGGGAACAGGCCCCGAGCCCCGTGCTCGCCTCGCCTCCATGGCCCTGGGCCTCTGGGAAGTTAGTGTGTGTGTGTGTGGGGGGGGGGAGTCCTGTCAGGGTTCCTAGAAATACCTGCTCAGAACCGGATGCTGCTCAAAGTCTGCCAGGGGCCCCTGACCATAAGCCACACCCACCTCCCCCTTTCCGGCCGTTGGGGGTGCATGTGCTCCCAGCCTGCACAGCTCTCTAGGACACGCCAGCCTGAGACAACAATGTCTTCCTGGGCAGGGGATCATCCACGCCTGCTCCTCACTGTGGCTGTTGTGCTATTGGTCATGAGACACCCAGGTGAGGCCTCTGAACCCCATCTACTACCTCACCTGCTCTATCTGCCTGGGAACCAAATCTAGGCTCCTTCCTTACTCCGACTCAACAACACCCACCATGCCCTCAGCACCCTATGCTGTACCCCTCTTCTCGATATGGGAACCCCCATACCTCTAACCCACCCTCGCATCCCCACTCTGTACCTCCTAGTATTCTCAGGAATCCCCCAATCTGCCAGACCCCCACCAGGGGCCTCACTCTAGGTACCTGGAGATCTTACCTAGAAACCTCAATCCCATGTGACTCCCAGACCCCCAGAATCCAGCCCTGCCGCTGACCCTCTGAACCCCCAACCTCTACCCCCAGCTGGGATGATGGGGTCCACCAAGGCCTGGTGCAGGTTCTCAGGGAGTTGGGGGAGCCCTCCATCCCAGGGGAGAGGCTCTCAGATGCTAACTCTGAGCCTCTCCCACCATCCCGTCCACCCCTTGCTCTGACTCTGCTGCCTGCAGGCTCGTTGGGGTCCCGGATTATTGGGGGCCGTGAGGTGAGGCCCCATTCTCGACCCTACATGGTGTCTATACGCTTCCAAGGCAAGCACCAATGCGGTGGTTTCCTGCTCCAGGCCCAGTGGGTGCTGTCGGCTGCACACTGCCTCCAAGACAGGTAAGGCCAGGCCTACACCTGGGCCCTGGGGGAGGCATTCACCTCCTTGAGCCCCATAATCCACCCACTGCCTGCACCCCATTCACAGGGGGTGTTTTCATCTCATTTCCCTGCATCCCATTCCCTATACTTCTACCCATCACCCTCCATGCCCCACCTCCTTCGCCTCCCTATACCCCATCCAACCTCTGTACCCCATCTCCATGCACTGTACCCATGCATGTCCTTCCCATCCACCCTCACAACCCTCCTCCCTATACTCGTCTCCTTGCACCCCATACCATGCCCCTCTCTGTACCCCACCTTCCCCCAAACCCCATGAGCCCCACTGTGCTCACCTCTTCTTATCTCTGTGACCCTCGGTCCCCCCATTTTTGGTATTTGGACACACCCGACAGTGTTCGGGACTTACTCCTGGCTCTGTGCTCAGGAATCACTCCTGGGAGGCTCAGGGGTGACCCTTTGGGAAGCTGGGGATGGAACTTGAGTCAGATGCATACAAAGCAAAGCCCCCCCACCCATTGCTGTGCTATTGCTTTGGCCCCCTCAACCCCTTTTTATAAGAATGAGTAGTAACTTACAACTCTGGCATGAGAAGTACCCAGAGCAAATGAAACTAGCTCAAGTATTATTTGGGGTTACATGATGTTCCCTTAATCTGCTGTCAGATACTGACATACAGGTACGTGGGAAGCAGACCTTGGACCCTCCTGCTCACACTCCGTCCCCCCTCCCCACAGAGACCCCCGCATGGTCGTCGTGGTGGTGGGGGCCCACACCGTGAGCAACGCAGAACTCACCCAGCAGGTGCTGAGCATCGCCAAGGTCATCCAGCACCCCAACTTCCAGGCCACCAGCTACACCAATGACATCTGTCTATTGCAGGTGGGCAGGAGGGTGGCGCTGTGCCTTAAGTCGACTTGGGCATCAGGGGCGCCACTGGGATCCCCCTGCCCCAGTGCCATCAGGCTGAAACATTGAGCTCAATAGCCTAGCTGGCCCAGTATCACCGGGAATGGTCCCCAGAGCCACTGAGCACTGATGGGGGAGTCTTCCTTTGATAAAAATCAGCTGGGAGGCTCCTATGTTCTCTGAAGCAGAGACCACTTTATCTGCCCAGGCATTTCCATGGTATTTGCCACACAGATGGTGCAACAGATAAAGCACTTGTCTTGTATGCGGTTGACCTGGGTTTGAACACTGAGAGCCTTGAGCTCTTCTGGGTTAGCCCAGCCATCACTCCTGAGTACACAGCCAAGAGTAGTGCCCAAGCACCATTAAAATAAAGCACTCGAGGGGCCGGTGGCGCTGGAGGTAAGGTGCCTGCCTTGCCTGCGCTAGCCTAGGGCGGACCGCGGTTCGATCCCCCGGCGTCCCATATGGTCCCCCAAGCCAGGAGCGACTTCTGAGCGCATAGCCAGGAGTAACCCCTGAGCGTCACCGGGTGTGGCCCAAAAACCAAAAAAAAAAAAAAAAAAAAAAAAAAAAAAATAAAGCACTCGAGGGGCCGGAGAGATAGCCTGGAGGTAAGGCATTTGCCTTGCATGCAGAAGGACGGTAGTTCAAATCCCTGCATCCCATATAGTTCCCGAGCCTGCAAGGAGCGATTTCTGAACGTAGAGCCAGGAGGAACCCCCTGAGTGCTGCCGGGTGTGAACCAAAAAATAAATAAATAGGGGGCCGGAAGGTGGCGCTAGAGGTAAGGTGTCTGCCTTACAAGCGCTAGCGTAGGACGGACTGTGGTTCGATCCCGGCGTCCCATATGGTCTCCCCAAGCCAGGGGCGATTTCTGAGCTCATAGCCAGGAGTAACCCCTGAGCGTCAAACGGGTGTGGCCCAAAAACCAAAAAAAAAAAATAATAATAATAAATAAATAAATAAATAAATAAATAAATAAATAAATAAATAAATAAATAAAATACTCGGGCCGGAGCAGTAACACCAAGTGGTAGGGCATTTGCCTTGCACTCGCTAACTTAGGACAGACTTGATTTGACCCTCTGGTGTCCCATATGATCCCCAAGCCAGGAGTGATTTCTGAGCACAGAGCCAGGAATAACCCCTGAGTGTCGACAACCAGGTGTGGCCCAAAAAACAAACAAACGAAAAAAAAGCATTACTGAGGGCCAATGAGCAAATGCAAAGGGCTGGAGCACAGCCTTGTCATTAAGGAGCCCTGGTTTCAATTCCTAGCACCTCAAGGTCCCCAGATCAACCCTTTGAGTGACCCAAAAATAAAGTTGCATTGGGCCAGGAGCAATAATGCAAGGAGGACATTTGCCTTTCATGCTGTGATCCCCAGCATCCTCTACCGAGCACCACTAGAAGCAATTATTATTATTTTTTTTTCTTTTTGTCACACCAGCAGCGTTCAGGGCTTACTTCTGTCTCTGTGCTAAGAAATGACTCCTAGTATGGAACCTAGATCAATGTATGCAAGGCAAAAGCCCTACCCACTGTACTATCTCTCTGCTCTCTGGCCCCTAGGAGTAACTCTTTTTTTTTTTTTTTTGGTTTTCGTGCCACACCTGGTGGTGCTCATGGGTTACTCCTGGCTTTGCGCTTAGCAATCGCTCTTGGCTTGGGGGACCATAAGGAATGCTGGCGCATCGAACCACAATCAATCATAGGCTACCGCTGGCAAGGCAACGCCTTACTGCTTGTGCCAGGAGTAACTCTTGACTGCAGAGCCAGGAGTAAACCTTGAGCATCACTGGGTGTGGCCCAAAAACAAAAAAATGAAATAAAGTTCTTTTAGGTCAACGAGTTATTATAGCAGGGAGGACTCTTGCCTGGCATATGGCCAACCTGGGTTCAACCACCAGCACTCCATAAGGTCCCCTGAGTCCCACCAGGAGCAATTCCTGCACACGGAGCCTGGAATCAATCCTGAGTACCACCTGATGTGGCCCCAAAACCAAAATAAATAAATAAGTTTGTGGGACTGGAGTGTAGCACAGCAGCCTTGCACGTGGCCCACCCGGGAGGGACCCAGGTTCAATCCCATATGGTCCTTGAGCTTACCAAGAGCACAGAGCCAGGAGTAACACCTGAATGCCACCTGTGTGCCCCCCCCCCAAAAAAGAAATAAGTTTGTTTTGGGGCTGAGGAGATAGTACAAGTTAAGTACAAGTTAAGTACAAGTTAAGACTCTTGCAGCCGGGCCTGGAGAGATAGTACAGTGGCGTTTGCCTTGCAAGCAGCTGATCCAGGACCAAAGGTGGTGAGTGTGGCCCAAAAACTAGGGTTTATCCCCAGCACCACCCAGGGTCCCCCAAACCCCACCAAGGCTAAATCCCTGAGCACAGCCAGGTGTGCACCCCCAAACCCAAAAATAAAATAAGTGGGACATATATATATATATATATATGCCTCTTCCAGCGGTGCTCAGTCAGTGGTGCTGACTCCTGGCTCTACACTCAGGGATCACTCCTTCAGGCCTTGGGATCCCACATGGGGGTGCTGGGGATCACCTTGGTCGGCCACCTGCAAGGCAAAAAATAGCCCTAACTTCCATACTATTGCTCCAGCCCCAAAGCAGGACCTTCTTGATGGCTGCTCTGGGTTCCTCCCCTCAACTCCCAGAAGAAAGTGGGGAAACCGAGACAGGAACAGTGTGTGTGTGTGTGTGTGTGTATGGGGGGGGGTGGAAGTGGAGGAGGGATAATCAGCTCCATTTCTTCCCAGCAGCTCAACACCTCTGCCATTCTGGGCCAGACCGTGGGGCTCCTGGGGCTGCCCAGGAGAAACACCCAGCCCCCACCTCCAGATACCAATTGCCAGGTGGCAGGTTGGGGCTCCGTGTCCGACTTCGAGGAGCCCCCGGCCGGGCTGATGGAGGCCAAGGTCCGCGTGATGCCCCTGGACAGATGCAACAGTTCCTGGCAGGGCCTTCTGAGCCCAGCCATGTTCTGCACCCGCAGTGTGGATCGCCGGCGGCGCGGCTTCTGCTCCGTAAGACGCTCCCCTGCTGCCTATGTGGGGACCCCGAAGCTGTCAGTGAGGATCAGAGCCAGGCAGAGGCCAGAGAATCAGATCCCAGCTCTCCTGGGGCCAAATAACCAAGGGCAGGTGAAGGTCCAGTGGTGAGGTCCTCTCAATGCACCCCAGGATGCACATTTGCGTGTTTATACCATTGGCGGCCAGGAGGGGGCAGTGGCGGGTGCAGTAAAAATTGTCACATCTCCAGGCCTAAGAGATAGCACAGCGGTAGGGAGTTTGCCTTGCACGCGCCAACCCCGGATGGACCCCGTTCGATTCCCAGCATCCTATATGGGTTCCCGAGCCTGCCAGAAGCGATTTCCCAGCCCAGAACCAGAAGAAACCCCTTAGTGCCGCCGGGAGTGACCCACCCACCCCCCCAAAAAAAAATCATCACAGGGCAGGAGAGATAGCACAGCGTGTGTTTGCCTTGCAAGCAGCCCATCCAGGACCTAAGGTGGTTGGTTCGAATCCCAGCGTCCCACATGGTCCCCCGTGCCTGCCAAGAGCTATTTCTGAGCAGACAGCCAGGAGTAATCCCTGAGCACCGCCGGGTGTGGCCAAAAAAACAAAACAAAACAAAACAAAACAAAAAACATCACATCTCTAAAGGCATCATCCTCCATCCCTAGTCCTCGAGCTCAGAGAAATTGCCTGGAGAGACTATTGGATCCAGGCCGGACAGTACAAGTATTCATTGTATAGATTTTGTGGGGGCTGGAAAGATAATAGTACACCAGGAAAGGCTTTTTTTTTTTTTTTTTTTTTGGTTTTTGAGCCACACCCGGCATTGCTCAGGGGTTACTCCTGGCTGTCTGCTCAGAAATAGCTCCTGGCAGGCACGGGGGACCATATGGGACACCGGGATTTGAACCAAACACCTTTGGTCCTGGATCGGCTGCTTGCAAGGCAAACGCCGCTGTGCTATCTCTCCGGGCCCAAGGCTATTTTTTTTTTTTTTTTTGCATTATATGCAGTTAATCTGAGTTGGATCCTTTTTTTTTTTTTTTTTACTTATTTATTGAATGATTGATTTTTGGGTCACACCCAGCAGCGCTCAGGGGTTACTCCTGGCTCTGCATTCATAAATCACCCCTGGCAGGCTATATGGGATGCCAGGAATCGAACTGGGTCCCTCCTGTGTCGGCTGCATGCAAGGCAAATGCCCTACCATTGTGCTATCTCTCTGGCCCCGTGAGTTGGATTCTTAGTACCCCAGGATTTACATAAGAAACTTCTTGGGGAAACAAGTACTGCCTGGCGCCTGAACACTTCTAGCAGTGATCCCCTGAATATGGAGCTGAGGATGGCCAAATATCAAAAAGAGAAAAGGAGGAAGGAAGGTGTGAGAGGACTGGGAGGAGGAGGAAGAGGAGGGCTGGAAGATTGTTTGGGAGAAAATACTTGCCTTGCTTCTGGCTGATCCCAGTTCAATGCCAGGGATCTAATCCAGGTCGATTGTGCGAGGCAAGTAACCCTCCCCACTGTCCTGCCACTCCTGCAATCCAGCATTATAATTTCTTTTTTTGTTTGTTTGTTTTTGTTTTGTTTTTGGGTCACACCCGGCGGTGCTCAGGGGTTACTCCTGGCTGTCTGCTCAGAAATAGCTCCTGGCAGGCACGGGGGACCATATGGGACACCGGGATTCGAACCAACCACCTTTGGTCCTCAATTGGCTGCTTGCAAGGCAAACGCCGCTGTGCTATCTCTCTGGGCCCCCAGCATTATAATTTCAAGAACAGTGAGGAGTGAGGGGGAGGCATATAGATGAGCATCTAGGGAGTTTAGTCTGTGCTCCAGGAAGTCATAGTGGGTTCTGGGAAACTGTGGTCCAGAGAGGGAGCAAATGCCCTGATCAACCTCTCCCTGCATTCCCTCCAGGGAGATTCCGGTGGGCCTCTTGTGTGCAAGAACCGTGCCCAAGGTATCGTCTCCTTCTCTGGCTTCTGGTGTGGTGACCCCAAGAAACCTGATGTGTACACGCAGGTGTCAGCATTTGTGACCTGGATCTGGGACGTGGTTCGGAGGGGTACAAGTGCATAAGGCATACGCCAACCCCAGGCGGACCCCCACTTTCCCCCCCCCTGGCATCGCATATGGGTCTATCCTGTGCACACCAATGAGATACAAGCAATCCAGCTTGGAAAGTTCCACGGTTATGGCAGAAGTGACGGGGCCCCAACCATGAGTAAGCTTTGAGAGTGTGTTTGCATGCCTGTGTGTGTGTGTGTGTATGCATGTCAGAGCACACAATGCTAAAACGGATCAAATAAAAATAATCTAAAGCACCCAATAAAGTGATGAATCAGACTTAGAAAACTGCCCCCAGGGCCGCCCACATTCCTCAGTGCCCCGCTCAAGATGGGGGAGGGCTGGGGGCCGGAGAGATGACATGGAGGTAGGGTGTTTGCCTTGCATGCAGAAGGACGATGGTTCGAATTCTGGCATCCCATATGGTCCCCTGAGCCTGCCAGGAACGATTTCTGAGCGTAGAACCAGGAGGAACCCCTGAGTGCTGCCGGGTGTGACCCAAAAGCCAAAGGAAAAAAAAAAAAGATGGGGGAAGGCTGGCTGGGTCAGGCTATGCTTCGGACCTAAAATAACACACTCCAACGATGCTCAGTGGTAACTTCTGCTCTGCACAGAGGAATCACTCCAGATCTGGCAGTACACAGGGGACCCTATGGGATGTCGGGGATCAAACCTGGGTCAGCTGTGTACAAGGCAAACACCCTCCCAGGAGTCTATTCGCTCTAGTCCCAGTAGCCCATGTTTTTTTAATTATTTAATCTTTTTTTTTTTCAGAATCCCATATTTTATGTTCGCACACTTTTATTTCTTCAACTACACACCTAGCAGTGCTCAAGGCTTATACCTTAGGGCCTGAGCGATAGTACAGGGGGTAGGGCATTTGCCCTGCATTTGGCCAACCCAAGTTCGATCCTCTGCATCCCATATGATCCTCCGACCCTGCCTAGAGAGACTTCTGAGCACAGAGCCAGGCCCAAATAACAAAAAACAAAATAATTTTTAAAGAGGCTTATACCTTTATACCTCTCTGCTTTGCGTGCACTAGCCTAGCACGGACCACAGTTCAATCCCCCGGCGTCCCATATGGTCCCCCAAGTCAGGAGCGATTTCTGAGCGCAGAGCCAGGAGTAACCTCTGAGAGTCACTGAGTGTGGCTCTAAAAAAACCAGAAAAAAAATATTCTAGAATCTGAGCCTCCAGATTTTAGCAGCAGCCCTGGCCCCGCCTCCAGTTAACCATGCCCCCTCTATGTGAGAAGGCGTGGTCAAAAAGGGCTGGGTCTCAGGAACACTCTCTGATTGGTCAAGTTCAGAGCTCGGTGTGGCTCTCAATAATTACCCAGCCTTTATGGAAAACAATATGGAGATTCCTCAAAAATCTGGAAATTGAGCTCCCATTTGATCCAGCTATTCCACTCCTAGGAACACAAAAATACAATACAAAAATCCCTTCCTCACCCCGATATTCATTGCAGCGCTATTTACAATAGCCAGACTCTGGAAACAACTAAGATGCCCTTCAACAGATGAATGGCTAAATAATTAATGAATAAGAAATTATAAGAATTAATGAATAGAGCCCGGAGAGATAGCACAGCGGCATTTGCCTTGCAAGCAGCCGATCCAGGACCAAAGGTGGTTGGTTTGAATCCCGGTGTCCCATATGGTCCCCCGTGCCTGCCAGGAGCTATTTCTGAGCAGACAGCCAGGAGTAACCCCTGAGCAACGCCGGGTGTGGCCCAAAAAAAAAAAAAAAAGAATTAATGAATAAACTAAAGAATAAGCTTGGGGCCGGGCGGTGGCGCTGGAGGTAAGGTGCCTGCCTTGCCTGCGCTAGCCTAGGACGGACCGCGGTTCGATCCCCCGGCGTCCCATATGGTCCCCCAAGAAGCCAGGAGCAACTTCTGAGCGCATAGCCAGGAGTAACCCCTGAGCATCACAGGGTGTGACCCAAAAACCAAAAAAAAAAAAAAGAATAAGCTAAAGAAACTGTGATACATATACACAATGGAATATTATGCAGCCGTCAGGAGAGATGAAGTCATGACATTTTCCTATACGTGGATGTACATGGAATCTATTATGCTGAGTGAAATAAGTCAGAGGGAGAGAGAAAGACACAGAAAAGTCTCACTCATTTATGGGGTTTAAGAAAAATTAAAGATATTACTGTAATAAGACCCAGAGACAATAGAGTTAAGGGCTGGGAGAACTGAGCGGCTCACAATTTGAAGCTCACCACTGAGTGGTGAACGTATGTTAGGGAAATAACTACACTAACAACTAACTACACTAACTAGCATGACAATGTTAAAGAATGAGAGAAGTAGGGGCCGCAGTTCGAATACCGGAGTCCCATATGGTCCCCTGTGCCTACCAGGAACAATTTCTGAGCATGGAGCTAGGAGTAACCCCCGAGCACTGCCGGGTGTGACCCAAAACGCGCGCGCGTGCGCGCGCACACACACACACACACACACACACACACACACACACACACACACACACACACACACACACAAAGAATGAGAGAAGTAGAGGGAGGAAGAGGGACATTGGTGGTGGGAATGTTGCACTGGTGAAGGGGGGTATTATTTATGACTGAAACCCAACTACAAACATGCTTGTAATCATGGTGCTTAAATATTATATTAAAAAATTACCCGTATTTAGTACTTGACCACTTCTGATCCAGGCCTCTATTTTCTGTTTGTTTGTTTTGGTGCCACATCCAGCAGTGCTCAGGGGTTTCTCCTGGCTCTGCACTCAGGGATCACTCCTGATGGGCTTCGGGGACCTATGTGGTGCCAGGGACCGAAGGCGGATCTGTCACCCATGCAAGGTGAATACCCGCTATGCTCTTGCTCCAGCCTCTGCCCAAAGCTTCTGTCCTAGCTAGCATCCTGAACTTAGAGCATCTTGGGGGCTGCACTTAGCCATCTTTTGTTTGTTTGTTCTTTGTTTTGGGTCAGACCCAGTGACGCTCAAGGGTCCTGGCTATGTGCCCAGAAATTGCTACTGGCTTAGGGGACCATATGGGATGCCGGGGGATTGAACCGCAGTCCGTCCTGGGTCAGACGCATGCAAGGCAAACGCCCTACCGCTGTGCTATCACTTTGGCCCCTGTACTTAGCCATCTTGATGCAATGAATGCCTTTACCCTCTTCTGGCTGCTTTCCACTTCCCAAAGCAAGCAGTGGCAGTCTGAACCATGTCTGTACCCCTGGAGTGCCTAGAGCCCCCACTCACCAACCACCCACATAGCACCCCAAGCTTCGCGGCAGTTACTCCCAAGGTGAACATCAGAGAGTCCCGTGAAAGGACAGAGTTGGACACCCCAAAGGGGCATTTTAAATTTTTATTTCTTTGGCAAGGTAGGACCCCAGGATAAGGGAGTTGATTTGCTGGGGGAGTTTGGGAGAGTTCCCCTTTCTCAAGGACACTTTTCTGGGTGTTACAAGTAAGGCACTGTTTATTTGGCAAGGAGCACATCCAACTATGCTCAGAACTTAAGCCAGTTCTGAGTTCGGGGATCACTCTTGGCTGGGATACCAAAAATTGAACCTGGGTCACCTGTCTGCAGGGCAAGTGCCCTTCCACTGTGCTATGGCTCCAGCCCCATATAAGGCACCATCTGGGGACTGGGAAAGGTGACCAAACAATCCCCCCTTTAGTCCCTTCTTCCCAAACTCTGGGAGAGCTGGGCTCCATCTCCATGTGACCCCTAAATCTGGGCAAGCCTTCGTTCTACATCCACAGGTACCAAGAGGTGGCAGGGTCACAAGGAAGCAGGACTAGAGGCCCCAACTGGAGTGCAAGGCAGGTTCTACTGGGTGCTGGGTGTGGGGAAGCATTAGACCCCCACTGGTCCTGTGGTTGGCACCCAGGGACAGCAGGTACCAGGGTTGTGATCAGGCACTCGGTTTCCAGATGTCTCAAAACTGGGGGTCTTGGTATCCACACCAACCCTGGGTCAGCAGGTGAGCTCACAAGTGGGGAAACAGTTGCTGAACCCCCACAAATGGGCCAGGGTCAGGAGGAAGGGCTGACGCCCCCTCCCCAGGGACACAGCTGGCTTTGCTCAGAGGGCTTTGGGGGAGATGCAGGCAGAAGGGAGAGCTGGTAGAGGCCAGCTTTCTAGGCTTACGGGGGTGTGTTCTGAGGATCACCCAGGTTGAGAGCCCCTCCACCCCTGGTCTAAACCCAAGATCCCCGTTCTACAGGCATCTTCATTCGTGAATGGGGGAGAGATCCCCCAGTGTTTGGCAGTTATAAGGGAGACATGTGGAGTCCTCAGGGCTTCTGGGATCCTGGCCCAGGGCCCACTTCTCTATTCCCCCCAGAAATCCTTCCAAGATAGCTCTTGGGGTCCAGGCTTAGGGACGTGTCCGTGGGTCATAAATTAGACTCATCTGTGGCAATAAATAAAACCAGGAGATCTGAAATGCCAGCCCAGCACTGGGTGGGGGGCTCATACGAAATTCTCCTCCTCCTCTGAATCAGTATCCGACTGTTCCGGGGTGCCTGAAAGAGGAGGAAAGAGGAGTCAAGATTGGGGTGGGAGCAGCAGGAGAGAGCCAGGGGGCTCACCCCAGCACCCCCACCACCACTCACCTGCACAGAAGCCCGGATGGCGCACGCCAATGGAGCGGCCCAGAAAGCAAGTGGCCTGGCGAAGGTGGCAGGAGGACAGGTAGGTGATGTTGTTGTTGCCACAGAGTTCCTGGCCGGGACTCGAGGGTGTAGGGCAGGGCGCCGAGCGGCACACGACACAGTGCGCGCTGCCCGTCTGGTCCACCACGCACGACTGGGGCCGTTGACACACGACATGGGCGCAGGACTCTGAGCATGGGCAGTGGGCAGGGTCAGGCCCAGGCCTGATAGCCTTTGCGCACCCTGAATCCTCCAGCTCCACCCTCACCCTCACCTCTTGCATAAACCTCATCTCTCTGTTCAGCCTTCAGCCCCAAGATCTCTGGGGCTATTCCAACTTTATTCATTTAGATTTTGGGGACCAGGTCTAGAGCAACTCAGGGCTTACTTCAAGTTCTGCACTCAGGGATCACTGCTGGGGAGGGCACAGGGAACCTATGGGGTGGTAGGGATGGATCCCAGGTGGGCTGTGTGCAAGGCAAATGCCCTCCCTGCTGTACGTCTCCGGTCCCTCTTATTCCAGCTTTATCTTGTTTTCATTTTTGTTTTTTTTTTTTTGTCACATCCAGTGGCACTCAGTGGTTACTCCTGGCTCTATGCTCAGAAATCGCTCCTGACAAACTCGGGGGACCATATGGGATGCCGGGATTCAAACCACTGACCTGCATGAAAGGTAAACGCCTTACCTCCATGCTATCTCTCCGACCCCCTTATTCCAACTTTAAACACCACAAGCCCTAACCTTTCTGAGTCCCCCAAACTGGCTCAAGCCACGCCCTCCCTCAATTTCCAGTCCATCTTCAAATCCAGGCCTGATTGCACCATCCTTATTTCTTACCCCGTGTGAACTCCAAAATTCCCATAAATTAGAAAATCATCAGCACTGTATGTTTCCTCATTCCTAAGCCCTCAAAAGTATTTTTTTTTTTTAGATTTTTGAGCCACACCCAGTGATGCTCAGGGTTTCTTCCTGGCTCCGTGCTTCCGGGACCAGATGGATGCAGGAGACAGAAACTGGGCCAGTAGCAAGCTTTGCATGCTATCTCTGGTCTCTGAATTGCTTTGTTTTGGTATCACACCCAGCAGCGCTCAGGGGTTACTCCTGGCTCTGCTCTCAGAAATCATCCTAGGCAGGCTCGGAGGACCATATGGGATGCCAGGATTCGAACCACCGTCCTTCTGCATGCAAGGCAAACACTTTACTTCCATGCTATCTCTCCGACCCCCAGACCTGGTCTCTGAATTGAGGGTCTGGGTGGGCCCTTTGAATTTACTCTTTAGGCGCCACCCTCATACTAAACCCCGCCCCAAATATCAGCCCTGAACTCCACCCATCCAGGCTCCGCCTCCTACTTCACTCCGCCTTCGCCTGGCCCCGCCCCTCTCCCCATATAGGTTGTCTCGGTTCCACCTGCGCTGATTTTTGCATGACTCCGCCCCCTAAGCCTGGCTCGCCGTCCCACCGTGGGCTCCGCCCATCGAGGCCCTCCCTCCGGTCCCTGATTCGCTGATCCGCGAGGCCCCGCCCCACGTACTGCGGCAGCGGCCCCGGTACATGACGCGCAGGTCCGGTTGTCCGCGGCAGCGCGCGGCGCGCAGTTCGCACTCGTCTCGGTAGGTGGCGCCGTCCGAGCCGCAGACCTGCAGACGCGCCGGGAGCCCCGAGCAGTCGGGCGCGCACTCGCAGCGTGGGCGGCCCCCCAACATGCGGCAGACCTTGCCGGGGCCACACTCCACGCCGTCGCACGACTCTGCGGACACAGGATGCGCGTGTGGGCCGGGGTCCTCGGACCCGGGCTGGGCCTACTAGCTAGGGGCCGCCCGTGGATCGGTCACGGGTGCGGGGCTGGGCTCGGGATCTGGTTGCTTTTTGTCTTTTTCTTTGGGGGGGTCTTGGGGTGCGGTTCTGGGATGCCAGCGGCGGCCCAGGCCCAGGCTCTGATTCCCTGAGACTGCCAGGGCCTCCCTGGAGGAGGCATTCTGGATGGAGGGGTGGGAATTCCCACCCCCTCTGGGTTTCTCTGGCCTCTGCGCCCCCCATTCCTCCAAGTAGGAGGTACTGCTTTGGGTCCACACTTTGCAAGGCCCCATCACAGCTACTGGTGAAAACAAAAACATGAGAAAATCAAGCCAGACCTAAAGGAAACGCCTGCCCACACCCCCACACCCCCAGTTCTAGTACTTGCAGGGGGACTTGGCCCAAGTTTACTCTCCAGCCTCAGTTTCCCCGGGTGGAAAGAACCCCCCCCCCCACACACACACACAGCAGACGCTCTTAGGAACATGTCCCATACCCTGCCTAGACATGTGGGCCGCACCTGGGTGCCTCCCACACACGCGCCCACAAGCACATCTGGAAACGCTCCGGGTGGTTCAGCACAAGTAGTAGGAACGGAAGTTGGGGGACTGAGTTCCCACCCAGGGCCAGATGAGGTGTGTATTGGGGGTGGGGGCAGCTGGCCAGAGCGTGCTGCCAGGAACCAAGATGATCCCCCCCCCCCTCCCCGCCTCCACCTACTGGCCCAGCTGAGCTGGGGTGCATCACATCTTTGAGACCCCTGGGGCTTGTTGTAGCCTTGGGTCTGGGGCCCTCACTCAACTCCAGGGCTCTCACCCACCTTCCAGGGCTGGACCCCACCCCCTTCACCGCATGGTGAACTCCTATGCATCCTCCAACACTTTGGCTCCAATGCCCACCTCTTTCAATCAGGTCCCAGTACTCCCCATATCAGAGCTCCTGCAGGTTCTGGCCTGATCCATCAGGAAAGAATCCATACTCCCCCTATCCCTCCCACCTTCACATCCCAGGGCAGAAATTATGTCTTGACTCCTCCATTTATTCATTCAATTAGCCCTGAAGGAGCTGCCAGTCTGATGGAGGAGACTGCATTTCTCCTCATGGAGCCCAGAAGAGGCTGCCTGTCCCGAGTCCAGAAATCTGGGGTTGGAGAGCACCTGAGTGGATGCACCTAAGTGGGGTCACAACCAGAGAGGCTAGATGGGAAACATCCAGAAGAGGTGGGCATGAGCCCAAATATTCTACCGGGCAGGGTGTAGAGTCCCTCTAAATTCCCAACTTTTTTTTTTTTTGGTTTTTGGTTTTTGGGCCACACCCAGTAACGCTCAGGAGTTACTCCTGGCTATGCGCTCAGAAGTTGCTCCTGGCTTGGGGGACCATATGGGACACCGGGGGATCGAACCGCGGTCCGTCCAAGGCTAGCGCAGGCAAGGCAGGCACCTTACCTTTAGCGCCACCGCCGGGCCCCTAAATTCCCAGCTTTCCAGCCAAGGGTTCAGAAGAAACAAAGACAGGCAAGCTGGGGGGGGGGGGGCGGGTCTCCCCATGCCTTCCACTCTTGGACGCTGAGATCCTGCTCCTGCGTGTCTGTCCATGTCCCCTCTCCACCCCTTGACCCCAGAATCCCTCCAAACGGAAATTCACTGACACCTTACTACAAAAACACAAACACACAGACACACACAGACACACACAGACACAGACACAGACACACACACACACACACACACACACACACACAGCTCCTACCTTTGCAGGGGAGACAGTGGACCAGCCCCAGGAACCCCAGGAGACTGATCTTGTTTCCTGGGTGGGTGAAGTTGGACCAGGCAGTATCCACATTCCCAGAAGCGCAGCACTCGGCCTGGCTAATGTCTGTCTTCAGCACCAGGCTGCATGTGGCCTCAAGGCCTTGCTGGAGCCAGCACACCCCACCTGTGGGGTGATGGGGGCAGCTGCTGGAGGGCCCGCTCAGACCAGGACCTCCCACCCTGCACATCCTCCTCTGTCCTCTGGGATGCATATAAGTGGTATTCGATGACAGCACCGCGATAGCAAAGCAGGAAGGGCACTCGCTTTGCAAGCAGCTAATCTTTTGGGGGAGGAGGGTTCGGCCACAGGCAGTGAAGTTCAGGGGTTACTCCTAGCTATGTGCTCGGAAATCGCTGTTATCGCACCGCAGTCTGTCCTAGGCAAGCATGGACAAGGCAGATGTCTTACTGCTTGCGCCACAGCTCCAACCTTAGCATCCCAGAGGGTCACTGAGACCAGAGGGGTCCCTGAGCACAGAGTCAAAATTCGGACCTGAACACGACTGCTGGGGGTGACACAAAAACCAAAAAGGGGGGCTAAGAGATAATAGAGCAAGGAAGGCGCTTGCCTTGCATGTGGCCAACCCTGCTTCCATCCTCAGCATCCCATAGGCATATGGTCCCTCCAAGCCACAGCCAGGTGTAGCCCCAAAACAAAAACTGCTTTGCTTTCTCCAGATTTTGGGGGGACCCCTCCTTTCTGAGCTCATGCTGTCCCCCAGCCTGTAACACTGCTTTGTTCAGAGGCTGGAGTGACAGTATAGTGGGGAGGGCATTTGCCTTGCATGCAGCCAACCCGGGTTTGATCCCCAGCATCCTATAAGATTCCTTGAGCAAGGCCAGGAATGATCCCTGAGTGCAGAGCCAGCAGTAAGCCCTGAACACTGCCGGTTAGGATTAAAAAATAAATTAAAAATAAATCACTGCGGGGCCGGGCGGTGGCGCTAAAGGTAAGGTGCCTGCCTTGCCTGCGCTAGCCTTGGACGGACCACGGTTCGATCCCCCGGTGTCCCATATGGTCCCCCAAGCCAGGAGCAACTTCTGAGCGCATAGCCAGGAGTAACCCCTGAGCATTACTGGGTGTGGCCCAAAAACCAAAAAAAAAAAAAAAAAAAAAATAAATCACTGCTATGCTCTAAGTCCCCCTCCCCCTATAGACTGTACCCCCACCCTCACCCCCAGAATTGGCTTTGGAGAAATACCCAACAATTTAACCCCGGAGTGCTTAGAGCTCACTCCTGACTCTGCTCAGGATTCCCTCCTGGTGGGGCTCCATGGGGTGCTGGGGATCAAACCCCCCCCCTCGTCCCCTACGTGCCAGGCAAGCACCGTCCCCTCCCTACCATCCTATTGCTCCGGCCCCCCTAGGGTTAGTTTCCTACCTGACCACAGAGGTTGCAGGGTGCCCGGGGCTCCGGGTCTGGGGCCCCAGAGAGCGGCACGCCTCTGCCCTCTGTCTAGACAGCACCCGAGGGCAAGCGAACCCCCCCTGCCTGGCCGCCTCTTACTCACTCCAACTCGGGAACATTCCCCTGACATGAGCTCACTGTCTCCCCGGGGAGGCGGCCTTCAGGGAGGGGGTGCACTCCCCATCCCCTTGGTGCAGAGTTTGGCGGTCACATGGGAGGGCAGAGACCCCCGGTTTTTCACCTCTAACTGGGGGCGGGGGTAGCCGCAGCCCCCACCTGGCAGCACTCTCTGGTGCCCCTCACCCCGTGCCGTGCGCCTGCCATCATGGAACCCAGCTTTGGGGGCTCCTTCGTGCCTGGCACCCCATCATCTGGAGGGGTGGAAACTGAGGCAAGCAATGGGAGGGGTTAATCAATCTCTTTGCCAGGCCCTTCCCAACCAGCAAGTGGCGGTTCCCCAAGAGTTTTCCAGCGTGGGTGCAGCCACCCAGAGACTGTGGGGCTCAAATCCTGGCCTTGTCACTTCCAGGCGCGCGCTCCCTTTCCCTGTGCCTCAGTTTCCCCAGCAGGAAACTCGCAAGATGAGAGTCCGGGGACTCCGGGGGGGCGTCCGGGAGACTGTCGGTGGCCTCAGTTTCTGGACACCCGCCTGACCTCCTGCAGGCCTCCCGAGGTGGGGGCACCCCCAGCCCTCCCGCAGCCGGCCGCGCCCCCAACCTCGCCCCCTGGCCCGCATTCCCCGCCGGCCCACGTGGGTGGCCCGCCCGGCCCGCTTCCCTCCGGCCGCCCCACTCACCGGGCGCGGGGTCCCCGGAGCCCCCAGAGCCCACGGAGCCCACCAAGCCCACGGCCCAAGCCAGGGCCCCCCAGGGCAGCGGCCAGAGGGGCGCCCCGGGACGCATGGCGCAGGCGACGGAGGCAGAGGCGGGCGGCGGGCGGCACGGACGGGCCGGGCGCTCCCTATAAAGTCCCGCTGGCCGCGGGCGGGCGGGCGGAGCGGCGGGCGTGGCGGGCGGCGGCAGGCGGGGTCGGCTCTGTGCAGGGGCTGGGCCGGGCCTGGCCCCGCCACCGCCTCCCCCACCAGGGGTGGGGGGGTCCCACCTGCACGTCCCAGCAGGTACCTGGCAAGGCGTGGCACCGAGGAAGTTCCAGGCATCCCTTGGCATTTGGGGGTGTGTGCGTGTCTCATTGCATTGAGCTGCTGGCTCCAGGATCTGGGAGGGGGGTCTGCAGAGTTGGATCCCCTCTACCTATAGCATCTGTGGACCCCCCCCCCACCTGTGGTTCCACTCTAGCACCCGGACCCCAGCCCGTTGGGGACATGGCTGAGGGTGCAGCCATGAGGGAAGATGCAAGCCAAAGGTTGGACTTAGGGGAGAGAGAATTAGGCGTTGGCCTTGCACATGGCTGACTCAGGTTTGATGCCCGGCACCCCATAGGGTTCCCCAAGCTGCACCAGGAGTGATCCCTGAGCACCGCCAAGTGTAGCCCGCAAATCGAAAACAAAGATAACCAGTTGGGCCCGCTATATCCAGACTGTCATCCAGTCCCACCCCTGGATTTCCAATGCCCAAGTATGGCCAGAGCCCCCCAAGACTTATTGGAATCCTTGGAACCTTTGCCAGTGGAGTCCACCCAGAAAACACAATGAGAACCCCTTGAATTTTCAGATAACATTTTATTTTATTTTGGTTTAGGGGCCACATCCGGGTTACTCCTGGCTCTGCATTCAGAAATCACTACACCTGGCAGTGCTCAGGGGACCCGATGGGCTGCTGGTGATCCAACCTGAGTCAGCCACAAGCAAAGCAAGAGCCCTCCCTGCTGTACTGTCACTCTGACCTACTAAGACAACTTTTGCCTTGTATTTTGCTTTGCAGTGCTCAGGGCTTACTCCTGGCTCTGCGCTCAGAAATTATTCTTTTTTTTTTTTTTTTTTTTTTGGTTTTTGGGTCACACCCGGCAGTGCTCAGGGGTTACTCCTGGCTGTCTGCTCAGAAATAGCTCCTGGCAGGCCTGGGGGACCATATGGGACACCGGGATTCGAACCAACCACCTTTGGTCCTGGATCGGCTGCTTGCAAGGCAAACACCGCTGTGCTATCTCTCCGGGCCCCAGAAATTATTTTTGGTAGGCCCGGGGACCACAGGAAATGTCAGGGATCAAACCCAGGTTGGCCACATGCAAGGCAAGCACCCTCTCCTCTGTGCAATCATTCCAGTCCCAGAGCTTTTCTCCTCTGACATGAAGTTTGTCTCTGTTCCTGCAGCTGCTTGGAGTTCATGGGCATCTGCATTCCCCAGGACAGCACAGAAAGAACCTCACTGGGGGCTAAACCCTGCTATTTGGGGAACTTCCTTGAGCATCAGAGAGTCCCAGCATGTTCAGGGGTAATGTCTCTTGGCCCCCTCATCTGTGAGATACCAGCGACTTTTGGTGGGTAGCAGACCATACAGAGGGGTGCAGGACAGCCCCCATGCACTCGCTCAGCAAGCTCATGGCAAAGATCCCAAGTACAGAGGGGTCTGAGACATAGAACAGTGGGGAGGTTGCTGGCCTTGCAAGCAGCCAACCTGGGTTCACATACACACACACACACACACATACACACACACACACACACACACACACACACACACACACACACACACACAGACCTCCAACGCCACCAGGAATCATTCCTGAGTATGGAGCCAGGAGTGAAGAGCCAGAGATTGGACCACATCAGTAGTACTTAGGACTCAGGACTGACTCATGACTCTGTGCTCAGCTCAGAGATCACGCCTGATGATGTTCAGGGGCCCTAGGCTACGCCAGGGATCAAACTGGGGTCAGCCACATGCCGGGCAAGAATCTTATCCTTGGGACTGGAGTGATAGCACAGCTGAGAGGTCATTTGCTTTGCACGCAGCCAACCTGGGTTCTATCCGATCCCAGTCATCCATTGATCCCTGAACGCAGAGCCAGGAGTCAGCCCTGTGCAAAGCTGAATGTGGACCTAAAATAGCCAAACAAGTCACTAAGGAACAAGAAAGTGGTTGAAGAAATAGTATAGGGGGAGGATGTTTGCTTTGCACGCAGCCCACCTGGGTTTGATCCCCTGCATCCCAGAGCTTGCCAGAATTGATTCCTGAGTGCAGAGCCAGGAGTAACCTCTGAGCAATGTCAGGTGTGGCCTAAAATCAAAAGAGAAGGACCAGTAGATGCCAGGCTGCTTCTTCCACTGCCATGGCCCAGCCTAAGTCCCAGCTACACCCAGCCACTGTCTTGACCTGCCCTTGGCCTCTGTCAGTCGAGGGAGAGGGGACTCTGCTCTACAGGAGTGGGGCAGGGAAGGTCATGAGGACCCTTTGTCCTCACCAAGGAAGTATGAGAGCTGGACAGGGCAACCTTGGCCAGTCCCTGACCCCGTTGTAGCCCGGCCATCCAGCTTGGACTTGGCAAATCAAAGCCTCCTTGTCAGCTCTTGTGGGTTCAAGACCTAGGCTCACTGCCAGCAGCCTCCCGGGTCCACTCCCCAGTCCAGGGGTCACACGGGGGCGATCTCATAAGGGCATGAGGGCACTGCAGCCCTCCTTGCCCATCTCAGTCTAATTCCTGCTTCTTTCCCCATCCCCCATCAGTACCCCTGTCTGAGCCTCACCCCTGCAGCCCACTTCCTCCCCATGATCAGACACTTTTTGGGTCACACCCACTGATGCTCAGGGCTCTTCACTTAGTAGGATCTGTGAGATGCTGGGATGGGATCTGGATTGGATCCGGGTGCAAAGCAAGTACCTTGTCTACTTTCTGGCTTCCAGACTCCCACTTTGAAATTCAGGACTTTATTCTCACACACACACCCCAAGAACACACACCTTCTCTGCCCCTTAGAGCATAGGCAGAGGGACCCCAGAACTGTTCAGAGATATGGAACAGGGTCATGGGTGCATGGGGAAAAAAGCTATATAGAAATTTGGGAGCCAGGAGAGGGCTGGGGAATCAGGGGTGAGAACTGACTGAGGGGTGTCTGTGCTACAAGATAAGGGTCCCCAAAAAGCCAGAGAGTACAGCAGATTGTGTACTTGCCTTGCACATTGGTGACCCGGGTTCGATTCCTGATGTTTTTTATGGTCCCCTGAGCTCTGCCAGGAGTGATCCTTGAGATTAGAGGCAGGAGTTACCCTGAATACTGACAGGTGTGGCCTCAAAACAAAAACAAAAACAACAAAATAAAACATTGCCAAGGGCTGAAGTCATGTCACAGATAAAGTGGTAGGGGCATTTGCCTTGAATGCTGCTGACCCGGGACAGACCTGGGTTCAAACATTGGCATTCCATATGGTACCCAGAGCCTGCCAGGAGCGATTTGTGAGTATTGTCCCGTTTACTATTTAGTTGGTTATTTGTGTATCCTCAAGAGCTCCCAGAATGAGAAATTGATTCCCATCCCCTTGTCCCCTTTTGGGGGGGAGATCTTGGAAATATTTATCCGCAGCAAATAATCCACACAGACAGGAGCTGCAAGCTCCAAAAAACACCTGATAAATTGTGACCTTGAGCAATACTGAAATGAAGACATAAATGCACCATACAAGCAACCGCAATGGGAATCCATCATTTTCTTTTTCTTTGTTTGTTTTTTTTGGTTTTTGGGTCACACCCGGCAGTGCTCAGGGGTTACTCCTGGCTCTACGCTCAGAAATCGCCCCTGGCAGGCACAGGGGACCATATGGGATGCTGGGATTCGAACCACCGTCCTTCTGCATGGAAGACAAACACCTTACCTCCATGCTATCTCGCTGGCCCCTGGGATCCATCATTTTCAATCCTATTCAGTGATCATACCTCTGAAAAGAATCATAAAGTATTAATAACAACTGACAAATAAATGAAATGATCATCTGGCATTCATTGTAGATCTCTGAGAAGTATAAAACAGGATGTATGCTGCTGTGGATTTCACCGCTGTATTAGGAATTTTTTTGATCTTCTTGTCATCAAAATTGATCCAGTGTTGTCTTGTGGCAATTTTACAGTATGAAGTACAGTGTCCATAGTGAACTTTACCATAATGGTTTGACACATGATAAGTTGTATTTTTCAGTCTTGCTTTTATCTTCTGGAGTGAATTCTGCTAAATTGAGGTCTTCTAAAGGAAAATCCACATAAGTGTGCAGTTTTTAACTTGTTTGCCATCAAAAGCAAAACATTTCAAATGTATTATTAGTACTGGTGGTAGTTTCCATATGTATGTTTTCTTTAAAAATAAAACCTGAGGAGCTGGAGAGATAGCATGGAGGTAAGGCGTTTACCTTTCATGCAGAAGGTCATCAGTTCGAATCCCAGCGTCCCATATAGTCCCCTGTGCCTGCCAGGAACAATTTCTGAGCACGGAGCCAGGAAAAAAAAAACCCTGAGCACTGCCAGGTGTGACCCAAAAACCACAAAAAAATAAATAAATAAATAAATAAATAAATAACTAAAAAATAAAACCCGAGCCCGGAGAGATAGCACAGCGGCGTTTGCCTTGCAAGCAGCCGGTCTAGGACCAAAGGTGGTTGGTTCGAATCCCGGTGTCCCATATGGTTCCCCGTGCCTGCCAGGAGCTATTTCTGAGCAGACAGGCAGGAGTAATCCCTGAGCACCACTGGGTGTGGCCCAAAAACCAAAAATAATAATAATAATAATAATAATAATAATAATAGATTCATGAGCCCTTTGGTGTTTTGGTGTAGATTGTTCATAGTTTTCATTGTCTATAAGGTGTATAGCTTTATCTGTCATTAAATTTTCAGTAAGCAAATACTGGTGTAGTCTCTCTATAAGAAACATTAATAGTTCGTGAGGATCCTGCTGATTGTATCCAGCAAACTGGTCATTAAGTAAACCATTTGTTACTTTGAAGCTTTCAGGATTGATATATCTATGACATCCATTCCCCATGGTTTTGATGAGCTGACCAAATTCTTCGGCTAATTTGCCTTCATGTCCCCTTGGATTTTTCCTGTTAATGTCTTTTTATTTATTTATTTATTTTTTAGTTTTTGTTTTTTTTTGGGCCACACCCATTTGATGCTCAGGGGTTACTCCTGGCTAAGCGCTCAGAAATTGCCCCTGGCTTAGGGGGACCATATGGGATGCCGGGGGATCGAACCGCGGTCCTTCCTTGGCTAGTGCTTGCAAGGCAAGACACCTTACCTCTAGAGCCACCTCATCGGTCCCGTTAATATCTTTTTTATAATCTTGATTAAAATACTGAGTCAACGGGGCTGGAGAGATAGCATGGAGGTAAGGTGTTTGCCTTGCATGCAGAAGGTCATCAGTTCGAATCCCGGCGTCCCATATGGTCCCCTGTGCCTGCCAGGAGCAATTTCTGAGCATGGAGCCAGGAATAACCCCTGAGCACTGCCGGGTGTGACCCAAAAACCACACACACACACAAAAAAAAATACTGAGTCAAGTCTGAAATGAGCAGGCATTGCAATATAGAGTTCATGTAGCAAGAGTTGCCTATATTTTGGAGCCCAGTTAAGATAGGTTCCTGTCATTCCTTTTTTTTGGTTTTTGGGTCACACCCGGCTGCGCTCAGGGGTTACTCCTGGCTGGCTGCTCAGAAATAGCTCCTGGCAAGCACGGGGGACCATATGGGACACCCGGGATTCGAACCAACCACCTTTGGTCCTGGATCGGCTGCTTGCAAGGCAAACACCTCTGTGCTATCTCTCCGGGCCCTGTCATTCCTTTTGTATTCCGAATGTAAGGGCTTATCACTCTTGTCAGTCTCACTCAAGGTATGGGGTAAAAGTTAATTCCTTGTTCCCTTTCCTGGATAAAAATACTAAGTCAAGTATGAAATATTATACAGCATTGCAATATAGAGTTCATGTAGCAAGTTTCCTATATTTTGGAGCCCAGTTAAGACAGGTTCCTGTCATTCCTTTTGTATTCCAGAATGTAAGGGCTTATTACTCTTGTCAGTCTCACACAAGGTATAGGGTGAAAGTTAATTCCTTGTTCCCTTACCCGAAGGCCTCAGCAATGTTACAATTGTCAGTGTCTTGAATATTTTGTATTTGATGTGAAGGGGAGCTTATAGTCCCAGCAGTTTGATCCTGATCATTTGTGCTAGTACAATTTCTGACAAGGTGTAAAGGGACCCAAAATTTCTTGGGAGGGTTGTCATTTGTAGAAACATAGGCATAACCCTTCCTCTCAGGAGACAATATCTAGCTATTCATTTTTCATCCTCTTTGATCCAAATAGGTGTATGGGTTGTTTCTTTTCTCTGAATATCTTCTTTAAAATGTCTTTCCCCTGATGTGTAACTTTCCCCTTGGAGTAAGTTTAAGTAATTTAATGTGATGATAGTCAAAGATAACAAATCAGTTGGTGATAAGCCTCTTTTTCTATTTTTTTTTTTAATTGAGTTTTTTAAGGTTCTGTGAGCCCTTTCCACAATGGCCTGTCCCCGATAATTGTGAGGAATCCCTATCAAATGTCTTATCTGGGGCCCAGAGAGATAGCACAGCGGTGTTTGCCTTGCAAGCAGCCTATCCAGGACCAAAGGTGGTTGGTTCGAATCCCGGTGTCCCATATGGTCCCCCGTGCCTGCCAGGAGCTATTTCTGAGCAGACAGCCAGGAGTAACCCCTGAGCACCGCCGGGAGTGGTCCAAAAACAAAACCAAAAACATAAAAAAAAGTCTTATCTGCATTTTTTACAAAAAAATTCAAAAGTTTTGCTAATATAGGCTGGTCCATTATCAGTTTTTTGTTTTTGTTTTTGTTTTTGGGCCATTCCTGGCGGTGCTCAGGGGTTACTCCTGGCTGTCTGCTCAGAAATAGCTCCAGGCAGGCACGGGGGACCATATGGGACACCGGGATTCGAACCAACCACCTTAGGTCCTGGATCGGCTGCTTGCAAGGCAAACACCACTGTGCTATCTCTCCGGGCCCCCCATTATCAGTTTTTATAGAATACAGAATACCCATCAAAGAAAAACACTAAAAGAAAACTACAAGCAGCCTTAGACTTTTGAGAAGACATAGGGATTGCCCACATAAACCGAAAATATGTGTCCACCACAACAGGAAGATAAGATTTTCTTGGAAACAAATCTGTTTGAGTTATATCCATTTGCCAAAGTTCGTTCGACTGTAAGTGTCTTAGGTTTGCTCCTGTTATGAAGGTCTTTTTTGTTAACAGTGCACAAATGTTGCAGTTTTCTTTCTTTTTTTTTTTTTTTTTTTTTTTTTAGTTTTTGGGTCACACCCGGCGGTGCTCAGGGGTTACTCCTGGCTGTCTGCTCAGAAATAGCTCCTGGCAGGCACGGGGACCATATGCGACACCGGGACTCGAACCAACCACCTTTGGTCCTGGATCAGCTGCTTGCAAGGCAAACGCCGCTGTGCTATCGCTCCAGGCCTGATGTTGCAGTTTTCTATAATTTCTCTAGCTTGCCTCCATGGAATTTGGTAATTCACATGTAAACGGCGAGCATTTGTGTGTAGAGCTGAATGTTCCTCTACAGATGATTTAAATATAGGCATTGCTAACAAGTCAGCAATTTTATTTCCAGAGCCATCAGTCCTGGAAGACCTGATGGGTTCAGTTAGTTTTTGAAGAAGCTGTTGTAATTGTTTAAGTAAATTCTGTATGATCGGGTTATTAGCATTAAGGGAGGCAGTGGCTTTTACAGGACATAAATTTAACACATACAAAGAATCAGGCAACGATATTCATGGCTTCAGATACATTTTCTAATAGGTAAATTAATGTTGCTAATTCAACTGTCTGTGCAGATTTATATTTGGTATCTATGGTCATATTAATGTTGTCCCTGGTTATTCCTCTTTTTCCATTTTGGGATCCATCGATGTAAAAATAAAAACCAAAACCTTGGCATTGGGAATAGGGGAATCCCGAACAATTGAAGAAATAAACTGGGGCCGGAGAGATAGCATGGAGGTAAGGCGTTTGCCTTTCATGCAGAAGATCATCAGTTCAAATCCCGGTGTCCCATATGGTCCCCCGTGCCTGCCAGGAGCAATTTCTGAGCCTGGAGCCAGGAATAACCCCGGAGCACTGCCGGGTATGACCCAAAACTCACACACACACACACACACACACACACACACACACACACAAAAGAAAAGAAAAGAAAAGAAAAGAAAAGAAAAGAAAAGAAAAGAAAAGAAAGAAAAAGAAATAACATGGGGCCGGGCGGTGGCGCTGGAGGTAAGGTGCCTGCCTTGACTGCGCTAGCCTAGGACGGACCGCGGTTCGATCCCCCGGCGTCCCATATGGTCCCCCAAGAAGCCAGGAGCAACTTCTGAGCGCATAGCCAGGAGTAACCCCTGAGCGTCACAGGGTGTGGCCCAAAAACCAAAAAAAAAAAAAAAAAAAAAAAAGAAATAACAAACTGAGTTTTCTTTAAAAAGTCCCAAGTTGGGGGCTGGAGAGATAGCATGGAGGTAAGGCGTTTGCCTTTCATGCAGAAGGTCATCGGTTCGAATCCCAGCGTCCCATATGGTCCCCTGTGCCTGCCAGGAGCAATTTCTGAGCATGGAGCCAGGAATAACCCCTGAGCACTGCCGGGCGTGACCCAAAAACCACAAAAAAAAAAAAAAAAAGTCCCAAGTTGGGGCCGGAGAGATAGCATGGAGGTAAGGCATTTGCCTTTCATGCAGGAGGTCATCTGTTCGAATCCCAGCGTCCCATACAGTCCCCCGTGCCCGCCAGGAGCAATTTCTGAGCCTGGAGTCAGGAATAACCCCTGAGCACTGCCACGTGTGACCCAAAAACGACAAAAAAAAAAAAAAAAAAAAAAAAAGTCCCAAATTTTTCCTGCTGGATAATGGGAGGATATTTCTCCTGTGAAATCTGAGAGGGTTCTTTAAGATTCATTAAGAGATGAATTCATGGGCCCAGAGAGATAGCACAGCGGCGTTTGCCTTGCAAGCAGTCGATCCAGGACCAAAGGTGGTTGGTTTGAATCCTGGTGTCCCATATGGTCCCCCGTGCCTGCCAGGAGCTATTTCTGAGCAGACAGCCAGGAGTAACCCTTGAGCACCGCTGGGTGTAGCCCAAAAACCAAAAAAAAAAAAAAAAAAGAGATGAATTCATTAAGATTCATTAAGAGGCTGACCGGAGAGATAACGTGGAGGTAAGGCATTTGCCTTTCTTGCAGAAGGTCATTGATTCGAATCATCCCATTTGGTCCCTGAGCCTACCAGGAGCGATTTCTATGCCTGGAGCCAAGAGTAACCCCTGAGCACTGCCGGATGTGACTCAAAAACCAAAAAAAGAGGCAATATTGACTCAATTTCCTTTTTTGGTATTGGCAAAACTATATCTGGGTTGAAACCTAGTAGAGATATAGATCTGAGTTTCACTTGGATAATCAGTTCTGAAATCAGTTGCAAGTGAGAGACTACAAAGTGAGGCGAGGCTGTTTGTTATGTAAATAAACCCATTCCAAAGGTCCTGCCTGCTGCATCAAGGCCGCCGTGGGGGTTTCTGTTGTAGGGAAGATGAACAGAAATACCTTGTCTTCCAGGAGGAATCTTAAGAGAAATGATTTGTGTAATCTGTTTAAGAAGATGTCCAATTCATTTTTGGCAGGTGTTAAATTTCTCGGGCTTTCTAAAGCAGGATACCCTCCAAAGTTTTAAACAGATTAGACAGCTCTCTACACAGGATGGAGCCAATTTATGTCACCTAAAAGTCTCTGAAAAATCATTAAGTGTTTTGAGGTCTTCTTTCTTTTTGGGGGGGGAGGGGACACACCCGTTTGAGGCTCAGGGGCTACTCCTGGCTAGGAGCTCAGAAATCGCCTCTGGCTTGGGGGGACCCTATGGGATGCCAGGGGATTGAGCCACGGTCCTTCCTTGGCTAGTGCTTGCAAGGCAGACACCTTACCTCTAGCGCCATCTCTCTGGCCCCAGAGGTTTTCTTTTTTGAATGAAATTTTTTGTGGACCTATTGATGTTCAGTCCAAAATAAAACCCAAGTATTGATATGGTGGCATAGTTTATATTTTTTCTAAAGCTATTCTTAGTCCTGATTTTTGTAACAGTCAATAACATAAGAGTATAAGTCCTATAAATCTGTTTCATTGTTCATTGTGAGCAAGATATCATCTGTATAATGAAAGATCATGGCTTGAGGAAATTTTTCACCAGCAAAGCTCAAAATCTTATCTTACAAAATTTTATAAAAACCTGGCACATTGTTGGGGAATTCAGCATGCCCTGGGGGAGAACAGTCCATTGGAACCATCTGCAGAGATGAGTATTATTGAGAGAAGGAACTGAAAATGCAAAATGTTTTTTATCATCTGGGTGAATAGGAATATGGCAGAAGCAGTCTTTCAGATCAATTATAATTAGTGGCCATTCCTTTGGAATAATTACAGGTGATGGTAAACCAGTCAGCAATTTGCCCATAGGTATCATGGATAGATTTACAGCTCTAAGATCCATCAAAAGTCTCCATTTTCCAGATTACATTTTTTATAGTAAATATAGGCAAATTCCATTGAGAAAAATAAAGGTTCAATATGTCCTAATTTTAGGACATATCTTCCTAATATCTTCCACTAATTCTGTCAGCACCTTTAATTTATCAGTGTTAAGGGGCCACTGGCCTGTCCAAATTGGTTCGTCAGATTTTTATTTTATTTTTATTGGTGCTGGGGTTTTTCTGGTAGTGGCCCCTACAAAAAATTTTTGGTTTTTAAATCAAGAGAAGGTTCGGGCTCTTCTGGAGCTAGTGGGATGTGGAATTCTGCATTCCACTGTTTGTGTAGGTCACGGCCCCACAGGGATGGTGAGAATGGGCCCACGTGAGGTCTGATTATAGTTCTTTGATTTTCTGGGCCATAAAACACCATAGTCCTTGTACTCAGCAAACAGGAACTTAAACCTCCTACTCCTAGAGAATATGGGATTTCCTGGAGAGGCCAATTTTCTGGCTATTCTCTATCAGATATTAGGGTAACCTGTGCACCCGAATCTATCATACCATCAAAAGGTCGCCCTTCCAAGTGAAGTTTGATCATTGGGTTTTCGTCTCTTAATGTAGTAAGCAGAGCCACGAGTGGGTTGTGGGAAGCACCCGGATTTGTGCTTCCAAAACCTCGAATTCTTTTCTTATCTGATTTCCCACATTTGACACTATCACAACCTGGGCAACTGCTCCCCCGTTTCTAAACTGGTACAGTAATAACTACAATGATTTCTCCCATTGAATCTGAGTCAGTGACACCAGTGGTTATTGATATACCCTGTATTCTGAGAGAATTTCTGCCAAGAATCAATCCCATTGTATCTGGGGGTGCCGGGCCCACAATGCTAGTTTTTAACATATAAGGGTATGCTCCTGGGTAAATTGTAATGTCTTCTGGGCATACTATGTCCAATCCCTCGCTCCCTGCAGTCCTGTGAATTAATTCCCTAATTGTGATGTATTTCCTTGGGCTGGGCTGGGAAGAATTATTGTCTGTGAGCTATGCCCCTGATTTGGAAGGGCCTGGGGGAGGCCCTGTGGGTGTTTCCCTGCATCTTGTATGTGTGTCCTTGAGGAGCTGAATTTAAAAGAAGTCGGCAATTTCTTTTAACATCCCCCCCCCCCTTTTCCAAAATGGTAGCAGTTGATTTGCCTCCTGGGGACTGTGTTTAAGCTTCTCCTGAGGTTATTATCAATGAGGTTTCCGGATCTGTAGTCTTTCGCCCAGTGTCTGCCTTTTTTGCATTTTGGGCAAAGCCCTGGTTTCTGGAAAGTGCTTTGTGTGTGTGTGTGGGGGGGAGAAAGGCATTGTGCCTTTGGTAACCGTGAAGGGTTGTACGGAGTTCAAGTTTGCTGGTGGTTGGGACATATCATAGACATTTTGATAGGCATACAAAAAATCTTCTCACCTCCTCTTTTTTTTTTTTTTTTTTTGGTTTTTGGTTTTTGGGCCACACCCGGTGACGCTCAGGGGTTACTCCTGGCTATGCGCTCAGAAGTCGCTCCTGGCTTGGGGGAACATATGGGACGCCGGGGGATCGAACCGGGGTCCATCCAAGGCTAGCGCAGGCAAGGCAGGCACCTTACCTCTAGCGCCACCGCCGGCCCCACCTCCTCATTTTTGATTTGTATTTTCAGAGCATCTTTAAGCTTACCCACAAACTCTACATATGGTTCATGGGAGCCTTGGGTAATTTTTAAAAAGGTTCCTTCACCAGTGCTGTTAGTATCATTTTTTTCTCATGAAGACAATGTAGTCTCTTTAATTATTTTAAAGATTTCCTTAGGTAAAGCAGCTTGTGCCCGAACATCTGCATATTGATTTTTTTTTTTTTGGTTTTTGGGCCACACCCAGCATTACTCAGGGGTTAGTCCTGGCTGTCTGCTTAGAAATAGCTCCTGGCAGGCACGGGGGACCATATGGGACACTGGGATTTGAACCAATCACCTTTGGTCCTGGATCAGCTGCTTGCAAGGCAAACACCGCTGTGCTATCTCTCTGAGCCCTGCATATTGATTTTCTGCCATCAATAATTCATACGAGAAATTGACCCCTGCCACTTGTTTCTTTTTTTGTTCCATCCGGGCTATATAATTTGGATTTTATGCCTTCTGCATATAACATTTCCCATTCGGTTTGCTGTTTAGATGGCAGGCATATGTCAGCATTTTTTTAAAAAAATCATACAGAATCCAATGTAATTTATGACACCAAATTCTTAGTATGGAGATGTTGGGCCAAAATCTTTACATGCTTTTTTTTTTGGGTTTTTGGGCCACACCCATTTGATGCTCAGGGGTTACTCCTGGTTAAGTGCTCAGAAATTGCCCCTGGCTTGGGGGGGACCATATGGGATGCTGGGAGATCAAACCGCAGTCCTTCCTTAGCTAGCACTTGCAAGGCAGACACCTTACCTCTAGTGTCACCTCGTTGGCCCCTGCTTTCTTAAACTAATCTATATCTTCCATCTCAAGGAGTTCATAAGTTGAAACATTTACTTCGTGTAACAGGACTGAGGCTAGATTAGCAGAATTACTAAATAGGGCTCTGAGGTCTGAAATGTGGTATGATGTGGTTCAATTCTGTGAACAGAATCAGGATTCACTTATGGACTTAGCACCGGAGGTTGGTATTAGTGTTAAGATTTGGATTTGGGGCCTGGAGAGATAGCACAGCGGCGTTTGCCTTGCAAGCAGCCAATCCAGGACCAAAGGTGGTTGGTTCGAATCCCAGTGTCCCATATGGTCCCCCCCCCCACATCCCCGTGCCTGCCAGGAGCTATTTCTGAGCAGACAGGCAGAAGTAACCCCTGAGCACGCAGGGTGTGGCCCAAAAAACAAAAAAAAAAAAAAAAAAAAAGAGAAGAAGAAAGAGATAATTAATAAAAAAAAGATTTGGATTTGGATCGTGAGTTTCTAAATTATTTTCCCGAGTTGTAGTTTTTGCAGGAAAATTGCCTATATTTTTGATTGGTGGTTCTGAATTTGTCAGCCTGCACCTTGGTTTGGATTTTTGTCGGATAGATTTCCTTATTATCCATACTGGTTTTAGCCTATTTCTTTTTCTTTTTTTTTTTTGGTTTTTGGGCCACACCCAGCGGTGCTCAGGGGTTACTCCTGGCTGTCTGCTCAGAAATAGCTCCTGGCAGGCACTGGGGACCATATGGGACACCGGGATTCAAACCAACCACCTTTGGTCCTGGATAGGCTGCTTGCAAGGCAAACACCACTGTGCTATCTCTCCGGGCCCTAGCCTCACTATTTTTACATTTTCTATTTCCTCAACACCAGCCAATACCTATGCTCACCATAACAGTATTAGCCCACTCAGAAATTCCACAAACTATGACGGATGGAGACTATGCAGGAGAGGCAAATATTGGAGTATAACGGCAATGATTTTCCCTAGCGCTCAGGGGTTGAAAACAAGACGGATGAAAACAAGACGGAATAATCCACTTGAGGGATGCAGAACCAATGTGTTTGAAACAAGGTGGCACAATCAACATGACTAACCACAGAAGCCATCCAAGGGTCTCCAGAGGAAATTTCCAGTAAAGCATTTCACTTAGCTTGTTAGTGCGCCATTTGTTGCCCCACCTGTGGGGTCCCGTTTATTCCTTTGTTGGTTATTTGTGTATCCTCAAAGAGCTCCCAGAAGGAGAAATTGATTCCCATCCCCTTGTCCCCTTTTGGAGGGAGATCTTGGTAATATTTATCTGCAGCAAATAATCCACACAGACAGGAGGGTAAAGGGGTAAAAAGGTTGGGTGCAGAGAGTCCTTTGTCAGCCTACTACCAGCTCCAAAAAACACCTGGAGCCAGCCAGTGAACTGCCAAAAGATCCTGAACACCTCGCTCCCACACTATTTATTCTGCTCTCAACAGCGCCCCCATCTGGAAGGCCAAGGTGGGACAACAGGCAAAGAATAATTTTTTTTTTTTGCAAAGAATAATCTTATGGAAATGTTTTCAAATACAACACAGTCAGGAGTAACCCCTGAGCACAACCAGGTGTGGCCCAAAAACCATTATAAATAAATATATAGCAAAAAAAAAAAAATGGGGCCGGAGAGATAGCATGGAGGTAAGGCGTTTGCCTCTCATGCAAAAGGTCATCGGTTCTAATCCCGGCGTCCCATATGGTCCCCTGTGCTTGCCAGGAGTGACTTCTGAGCATGGAGCCAGGAGTAACTCCTGAGCACTGCCGGGTGAGACCCAAAAACCAAAAAAAAATAAATAAATAAAATAAATATATAGCTACAGTAGTTGAGAAGAGCTGGATAGTGCGGGTAGGATTCTCCCAGTCCATGAGGGCAACCTGGGTTCGATTGCCGGCACCCATGGGGTCCTTAAGTCCTGCCTGGAGTGATCCCTAAACACAGAGCGAGGTATCAGTTCTGAGTATGGTCCCAAAACCGAAGCAAAATGAAATTGGTTGCTAAAGAAATTTTAAAAAGCGGGGCCGGAGAGATAGCATGAAGTCAGGGCGTTTGCCTTGCACGCAGAAGGACGGTAGTTTGAATCCCGGCATCTCATATGGTCCCTCGAGCCTGCCAGGAGAAATTTCTGAGTGTGGAGCCAGGAGTAACCCCTGAGTGCTGCCAGGTGTGACCCAAAAACCAAAATAAATAAATAAATAAATAAATAAATAAATAAATAAATAAATAAATAAATAAATAAAGGGAGGGCAGAGGCCAGAGAAATAGCACAATGGTAGGATGTTTGCCTTGCAAGCAGCCGACCCAGGACCTACGGTTCAAATTTCAGCATCCTATCATATGATCCCCTGTGCCTGCCAGAAGCAATTTCTGAGAACAGAGCCAGGAGTAACCTCTGAGTGCTGCTGTGGCCCCAAAACAAAGAAAAACAATTAAGCAAAAAGAATCTCTGACTCCTCTCTGGCCCCGAATTTGTTTTTGGTTTGGTTTTGGGACCACATCAAGCAGTGCTCAGGGCTGACTCCTGGCTCTGCACTCAGGGATCACTCCTAGTGGTGCTCAAAGGAACATGCAGGATGCAGAAGATTGAGCATGCATCACCTGCATGCTCTACCCTACCTGCTGTCCTATTTCTCCAGTCCCTAGATTTGACAGATGGAGCTCATTTAAGGCTCTTTAGCTGTGCTTTAGGAGAGATAGCACAGCGAAAAGGGCGCTTGCCTTGCATGCTGCTGACCCGAGTTCAATCACTGGCACTCCATAGGGTCCCCTGGGCACTGCCAGAAGTGATTCCTGAGTGCAGAGCCAGGAGTAACCCTTGAGCATCGTGGCATGTGGCAAAAATAAAAATAAATGAATAATGGGCCGGGCGGTGGCGCTCGAGGTAAGGTGCCTGCCTTACCTGCGCTAGCCTAGGAGACGGACCGCGGTTCGATCCCCCGGCGTCCCATATGGTCCCCCAAGCCAGGAGCGACTTCTGAGCGCATAGTCAGGAGTAACCCCTGAGCGTCACCGGGTGTGGCCCAAAAACCAAAAAAAAAAAAAAAAAAATGAATAAAATACGGCTCTCTGAATGGAGGACTCTTTCGGGATTATCCAAATGCCGAGAGGTGTTGCAGGTTTCTTCAACACTCGTCTGTAGCTTCAGTGATCAAATACAGAGAAAGACCTGATCTACCATGACTGGCTTGGAAGCTGCTGGAGGAAGAGGCCGTGAGCCAAGGAATGTGGGCGGCCTCTGAGGTTGGAAAAAGTACAGAACAGAGTCTCCTTTGGAGCTGCTGCAGAGGAATGCAGCTCTGCTCTGCCCATACCTTGACTTTAGCTCCAGAAGCTTTGGCTCAGATTTATGACCTCCAGAACTATCCAGAGGGCAGAAGGGAAAATGATGTGCTAGAGAGATAAGATAGTGGAGTAAGTGCTGGCCTGGCACATGGTTGAATTGGATTCCATCCTTAGCACCTCCTAGAGCAGGGGTCTCAAACTCAATTTACCTGGGGGCCACAGGAGGCAAAGTCGGGGTGAGGCAGGGCCGCATAAGGGATTTCGCTTACCAAATATTCGCAATAAAAAAAATCGCATTAGGGCCCGGAGAGATAGCACAGTGGCGTTTGCCTTGCAAGCAGCCAATCCAGAACCTAAGGTGGTTGGTTCGAATCTCGGTGTCCCATATGATCCAGGACCTAAGGTGGTTGGTTTGAATCCCAGTGTCCCATATGGTCCCCCGTGCCTGCCAGGAGCTATTTCTGAGCAGACAGCCAGGAGTAACCCCTGAGCACTGTCGGGTGTGGCCCAAAAACCAAAAAAAAAAAAAAAAAAAAAAAAAAAAAATCGCATTAGTAAGAAAAAAATAACAAAAAATCAAATTAAACATTTGCATACCCCGAACGGAACTGCTCGGGTTATGTGAATGTTTAATGCGATTTTTTTTTTTTTTTTTTTTGGTTTTTGGGCCACACCCGGCGGTGCTCAGGGGTTACTCCTGGCTATCTGCTCAGAAATAGCTCCTGGCAGGCACTGGGGGCCATATGGGACACCAGGATTCGAACCAACCACCTTTGGTCTTGGATTGGCTGCTTGCAAGGCAAACACCGCTGTGCTATCTCTCCGGGCCCATTTAATGCGATTTTTTTCTTACTAATGTGATTTTTATTGCGATTATTCGGTAAGCCAATAATCGAGAATACTGCAATATTTGAAGGCCCGCCGCAGGCCACATAATGTTGTACGAAGGGCCGTGGGCCGTGAGTTTGAGACCCCAGTCCTAGGGACTCCCCTGAGCCCTGGTAGGTGTGATCCACTGAGCACAGAGCCAGAAGTCAGCTCTGGGCACAGCTGGGTGTGCCCCTCCCAAAATAAGATAATCCCAAAAGTGAATACCAACCAAAGCTCAGTCTATCTGCCATTCAGCAAGACAATACTGAAACTGGGGAAGGGACCTCCAGATCTTGTCTGAGAGACGTGGGACTGGAGTTGCAGGTGGTCCTGATAATGGATAGGGAGGGGCCAGCCCCATGGGACATTGAGCTAAGACGGCAACATCTGGGTGGGAGGTGCTGGATCTAGCCATGCTTGAACTCCTTCCCCAAGAAGTTGATGCCTTTTAATTGAGTTGGTTGGAAGGGATTCTCCCAGTTGTGGTACAAGCACAGGCTACTCCTGGCTCTGTGTTCAAGAATGACCCCTGGTGGTGCTCAGAGAGCAATATGTGATGCTGGGAATTCATACTGGGGTTAGCCAGATGCAAAGTGAATGCCTTACTCTTTCTTTGGCATTAAGATGATTGTCATTTTTTTTTATTTTTGGGGGGCCATACCCTTTTGATGCTCAGGGGTTACTCCTGGCTAAGCGCTCAGAAATTGTCCGTGGCTTGGGGGGACCATATGGGACTCCAGGGGATCGAATAGCAGTCCTTCCTTGGCTAGCACTTGCAAGGCAGACACCTTACCTCTAGCGTCACCTCACTGGCCCCCTGTCATTTATTTTTTTTTAATTTATCTTTTTTTTTGGTTTTGGTTTTGGGGCCACACATGGCGGTGGCTCAGAGGCTACTCCTGGCTCTAAGCTCAGAAATCGCTCCCGGCAGGCTCTGGGGATCATATGGGATGCCGGGATTCGAACCACCATCCTTCTGCATGCAAGGGAAATAAACTACCGCTGTGCTACTTCTCTGGCCCTAATTGGTTATTTTTATATGAATTCATGTTCTTATGGCAGTGTCCAGAAGTTACTCCTGACTCTGCACTGAGACATTACTGCTCATAGGGCTTGGGGGAATCATATGGAATGCTGGGGCTCATCCCCGGGTGGGTGAGCTGACCTCCCTGCTGTACTATATCTCCAGTCCCGACCCCTTTTCTTACATTCTTTCTTTTTTTGGTTTTTGGGCCACACCCGTTTGACGCTCAGGGGTTACTCCTAGCTATGCGCTCAGAAATCGCCCCTGGCTTGGGGGGACCATATGGGTCGCCCAGGCATCGAACCTCGGTCCGTCCTACGCTAGCGCTTGCAAGGCAGACCCGACCCCTTTTCTTGTGTCCACCCCTCAACCATGGCTTCTGGCTCCCTAAAGAGTTATTTTTTCTTTCGTTTTTTTTTGGGGGGCCACACCCAGTGGTACTCAAGGGTTACTTTTCGCTTTGCCATAAATCACTCTTGCCATATGGGATGCCAGGGATCGAGCCCGGGTTGTCTGTATGCCAATCTCAAATCGACCCTAATTGATTGGGATCCAGGGCTTCCAGCTCCTGCTAAGCTCCTTCCTTGCCAAGCATCTCCATGCCATTCCCTAGCCCTCAGAGGCACCTAATTTTAATTTTGTGCAGGAAGGGTAGGAGTACATACGGGCCTGACCCTCAATCATAAGGACAATGAAGCTTCCAATATAGGGGCCAAGTGAAGTCGTCCACACCCCTCACTAGTCATTGGTTTAAACAAAACCATGTTTTTAGCCAATCACATGCGAGCTCCTCTGCTGGGGTGGGCATGAAGGAAATTGGCAGATCCAGTTGTTGACTGCTGGAACAAATCAACAAAAATCACAAATCAGTCAGGTCTGTGCACTGCCCTAGCATCCCAGGAGTCAGCCTTGCTCAAACCTGAAGCTGCCATCTTGGGCACGTGCCCGCCTCCCTGAGCCTCAGTTTCCCCATCTGAAAGGGTGGGTGGGGAGAGCAGGAATAAGAGTTATTTCCAGGGGCCGGAGAGATATAGCATGGAGGTAGAGCGTTTGCCTTGCATGCAAAGGACAGTGGTTCGAATCCTGGCATCCCAAATGGTCCCCCGAGTCTGCCAGGCGCGATTTCTGAGTGTAGAGCCAGGAGTAATCCATGAGTGCTGCTGGGTGTGACCCAAAAACCAAAAAAAAAAGTTATTTCCATCAGGTTGAGGATAGATTTGTCAGTGGCAGTTGGTACTTTACTTTCTCATTACCAGGGAGGAGGTGGAGCGGGGTGAGGGGGTGCGGAGTGTAGTCCGTGGGTTGTGGGAATGAACTGTCAGTGACCCTGCAGGACTCCCTGTTAGTATTCCTGTTGTTCCAAACACACAGGGCGCTCGTTCATTGACTCATTCATTCGTTCCCCCCTAGTTTCATTTGCTCAAGTATAAGGGGGAGGCGGTGTGAAAATTTCTGGCAGGCTGAGGGGAACATGTGGGATGTTAGGAGTCCAACCTGGGTGGACCATGTGCAAGAAAAATGCTGTGCTCAGGACCCTCAAAAACCTATTTTAAATTGTTGAGAAACCAGGCTCAGAGTTAGAGTACAGGGGAAGGGCACTTGTCTTACAGCATCCCATAAGATCCCCTGAGCACCATTAGGAGTGATTGATTCCTAAGAGCAAAGTTAGGAGTAATCCCTGACTGAGCATTGCCAGGTGTGACCCCCCAAACAACAACTATGAAATGCTAAAAATCCTGGGCTGGGGCATTAGCACGGTGGGTGAGGCATTTGCCTTGCCTGCCCGTGAACCCAGGTTCAATCCCCGGCATTTCACGTAGTCCCCTGAGCAGGAGCAATTCCTGAGTGCAGAGCCAGGAGGAATCCCTAAGCATCTCCAGATGTGGTTCCAAAGCAAAACAAAAATGAAGAGAAAGCATATGAAACTGTTTTATATATAGTAGTGCCTGGTCCTCTCAGAGCTGGGGTGGATACAGGGGCACAAATCAACGCTTCAGCCATCCCCCATCCCTTCTGATCCCTGGGGTCATAGACAGACAACAGACAAAGCATTTGGGTGCCAATGAACCAGTGCCAGGGCGACTGGCTGGCAGGGATCCCAGACCAAAGGCGCCCTCAGTACCAGGTACCTGTTCAGGCCACAGTCTTGTCTTATGTAAATGGTTCCAACATCTTTGGGGATTAAATTCTGGGAGTGGCACACACATTGGTTCTTAGCCTTTTTGTTGTTGTTGTTGTTCTTTTGGGGCCACACCCAGCTGTGTTCAGTACTTTGATCTTAGGAATCACTTCTGGAACTATCTGGGGTGCTGGGGATAGGACTCAGGTCATAGCTGCTGCAGATAGATGCATGAAGGCACTCACTCTATTATCTCTCCTCTGGCCCATTTTGAATTTCTCAGTGTCCGGACACCCAGTGCACGTTCTACAGGAAGCTCACCTCCCTTTACCACTCTTTATTTCTCAAAACCCTAACGCCAATCTTTTGTGCATGAAAAGGCTCATGCATTTTCCCCAGCAAAGCCCTGGCAGGTTGCTCTAACATCTTTGGCTCTGGTTCAATTTCAAGGGCGGAGCTGCAAGGGACTTTCTTTTTTTCTCACATCTTCCAGTCCTGGCTCAAAGGTCTCGACCTGGAAGAGCCATCCACCTGTCTCAGTCGCGCTTCCGAACACCTGGCAGCCACTTTGGGTTCTCCCCACCAGTTTCACTTCCTCCTGCATTTGCTTCTCTTCTGCAGGGAATTGAACCTCGAACCCAAGGTGGGCACATGCTAAGCAAGGTGTTCTGCTCCAGGTTTTTTTTTTTTTTATTTATTTTTAGTTTTTGGGTCACACCCGGCAGCGTTCAGGGGTTACTCCTGGCTCTATGCTCAGAAATCGCTCCTGGCAGGCTCGGGGGACCATACGGGATGCCGGGATTTGAACCACCGTCCTTCTGCATGCAAGGCAAATGCCCTACCTCCATGATATCTCTCTGGCCCCTTCTGCTCCAATCTTTTTAGCCTCTCCTGCCCTCTCTTTACTTCATAATGTACTTGTTACTGTTGTTTCAAAAACTGTTTTGTTTAAAAAAAAACTGTTTTGTTTGTTGGGGACCACACCCAATGATGCTCAGGGCTGACTCCTGGCCTCTCCACTCAGGGATCACTTCTGGTGGGCGTAAGGGGCCCTATGGGATGCCTGGGATAGAATGCAGGCAGGAGCCCTCCTGTCTATACTCCAGAATATCACTGATGGGGCAAGCAGAGATAGCACGTGGCTAACCCGGGTTCTATCTTTGGCATCCCACAGGGTTCCCCATCACTGCCAGGAGTCAACCCTGAGCATCCCCTGCTGTGGCACCCTCCCTCCCCCATAGAAATAACTAGGATGGGCTGGAGCTTGCCTGACACAGAGCCAACCAGGTTTTGCTCTTCGCATCTCATTAGGTCCCTGATCCCGCCAAGAGTGGTCCCTGAGCGTGTGGCCCAAAACCAGTAGGGTGCCTTAGCCACATCTGGAGTTGGGCCTCGCTCCTCCATCCCCGCCCTAGCTAGGGAGGCTTGGCCCCGCCCCTCGAAGGCCCCGCCCCGGCGCGCCGCTAAGCCATTAGCCCTGCCCCTAGCCCCGCCCCGCGTCAGAGCCGGGTTGCCAAGGAGACAAAACCACGCCTTTAGCCCCGCCCCTACCATCTCCTCCTCCCTCCTTTTACCCCCCCCCCCCGTTCCGAGTTGCTAGGAGACTCGGATCCGCCTCATGCAGGCCCCGCCCACGAGCCCGGCTCGCCACGCCCCGGTTGCCGAGGAAACCAGACCCCCGCCCCTCAACGCGAAGGCTCCGCCTATCTCCCGTTTCTACTAGTTTAGATCCTCGGCGGCTACCGTCGCCGCTCCTCGCTCCCGCGCGCCCCGGGGGCGCTTCCGCCGTGCGTGAGCGTGTGCGTGCGCGTGCGCGTGCGCGGCGGCCGGCGAGGGAGCAGCAAACGGCCGGCGGCGGGCGCCGCGCGGGGGCCGGGCGGGCGGGCGGCGCGGAGGAGGAGGCAGAGGAGGAAGAGGAGGAGGAGGAGGCGGCGGCGGCCATGGCCGAGGCGTCGCCGCAGCCCGGACGCTACTTCTGCCACTGCTGCTCGGCCGAGATCGTGCCGCGCCTGCCGGTGAGGCCCGGGGAGGGTCGAGCCCTTCCCGCGGGCGCCGGCGCGTGCCCGGGTGGGGAAACTGAGGCCGCGTGGCCGCCTGCTGCCCCCCTCGGATCTTGGGGTTCGGGGCTTGGGGCTGCTCGTTGCCGGGGTTCGGGGCCCCGCGCCCCGCAGTCCAGCAGCCCAGGGCCCCCCCAAAGGCCTGCATTGGGGCGCCAGGCCGGCCCCCTGGGAGCCCCGCGCCGGCCCTTCCGGCTCCCCGTGCGCCCCACTCGTGGCCAGGCCCTCGGGGGGTCCGATCTCGCGGGGCTCAGGGGTCCCTCGGCCATGTGACCTTGGGCCACGAGGACCCTTGACCTCTCGGCCCACCGGGGGGCTGCTCGGGGCCTACCCAGGCGCCCCATCCCGGTGGCCACCAGGCAGCGGTGACCTCTCGCCGGGGGTCTGGGGGCGCGCGCTTGAGGGTGTGGGTGTTGTCAACGGCGCGCGGCTTGGGTTCGGTTCGGTTCGCTTCGCTTCGGCTCGGAGTGTGGCTGAGCCAGGTGGCCTCGCCGGGGCACCCCCAGCTGGGCTGCAGGAGGCAGTGATGGCTCCCTGGCTTGCCCCCCAAAAGCAACAATTTCTTCACCCACCCCGGCCCCGACACTTCCCCTTTCTGTGCCTGTTAGCGCGGGGTGGCTGCTAGCGGCGCCCACGACTGTGACTTGACTTCGCCGTGGGGTGGTGGGATGGGGTGGGTGGTAGGTCCGTCGGCTCCCCCTCTTCGGTCCATCGAGGGGTGTCCTGGCACCCGCGAGGGCTTTGCTCTTGGCCTTCCTAAGCTGGGAGGAGGCCCCAGCCTCAGAAGCCGACAGGCCGGCTCGGGGAGCTCCTAGAGGCCGAGGCGTGGTTCTCCCCAAATCTGCGGTGCTGGGCCTACGGGGGATTTGGCCTCCTGGGGAGCTGGAAGGCGGATGCTGGGATTCCTGAGCTGGCTGAGCACCTGGGTACCCTCTTGTCCCCTTTTTCCCCCAGCGAGGTTCCCCCCGGAGCAGCCCCCAGCTAGGGGAGAGAACCCTCCCGTTAACCCCCACCCCCTACCTATCCCTCCATTTTTCAATCTTGGCCCCTGCCCGACTGCTGTGTTGTTGGGGGACATCCCACTTCCAGGGTTAAGTTTTGAGGGTCCTCTCCTCAGGGGACCAGTTTGGAGTAGTGCTGTTGGGACTGCTAACAGGAGGGATCTGCATCCAGGCCCCCTGAACTGGGTTTGGGAGCCTGGCAGTGATGGGTGTTGCTTTTTGGGGTTCGGAGATAAACATTCTAGTGATTTTTTTTGGGGGGGGGGAGGATATTGAGGCCACACCCTGGTGTGGTGCTCAGGACTGACTCCTGTTTCTTTATTCAGATGGGGCTTGAGGGCTTGAACTTGGGTCTGCCATGTGCAAAGCTAGTGTCTACCCTGGTGATCTTTCAAGGAAGCTGCCAACTTACCCTGGGTGGTGGGGCTGCCTGGTGCTTTAGGTCACATAGTTCTGCAACCGCCAGACCCTGGGGCCTGCAGCCTTTGGCTCCCCCTCAGTTTCCCCAACTGCTCCACATTGAACTCCCTTCTGAAGGAGAGGGGTAGTCAACAGGGGTGCCGTGGGAGGGCCACCCCTATGTCTGCCGGAGTCTCGTCTGTCACTTAAGGTGTTCTGGTGTCCACAGTGGGTGGGGGCCATGGGTGGGGTCCTGTGGGAGAAGGTGACTAGTTCTTAGGGCTCAGGCCTTCCAAGTGATGGGCAGGCCTGGGCAATGCCAGCCTCCGGCCCCAGGTGTTGAGGCCATCCTCCATTTACAGGTGGGGAAACCGAGGCTGGCGGCCGGGAGGTGACGTTTGAGCAGAGACCGACTTCTGCGAGGGGCAAGCCAGGTAGCTATTGGGGGAGCAGAAATGCTGGTCTGACAGAGCGACCCCATGACTGGGGGCCCTGTGCGTGCCAGGGGGTTCCCTGAGAAGGCCGCAGCGGGCGCCTGTTGTCCAAAAGCTCTGCACAGGCCCTGTCCAGTGCTGTCTCTTCTGGGGCTACTGGTGCACAGAGGCCTCCTGGCCAGAGATTTAAATTTAACTTCCTTCTGCAACTGGGGGAGGTGAGGGATGGAACCCCGGCAGACATAGGGGAACCCCTGGCAGATTGTGGGGGCGTGGACAAGCTCGCAGGGAGAGAGAAGGGGCGACTGATTTCTGGTACCAACCTTGGTCTCCTGTTGCGGGGCAACAGAAGGAGTCCCAGGCCCCCCACATCACCACTGATTTTCTTGTTTAGTTTTTGGGCCTCACCTGGGGTGCTCACAGGTTACTCTTGGCTTGGTGCTCAGGGATCACGCCTGGTGGTGCTTAGGGGACCCTATGGGATGCTGGGAAAAGAACCCGTGTTAGCTGTATGCAAGGCAAGCAAGCAACCTCCCTGCTGTCTTCTGGCTCCAGCCCCTTCCCCACAGATTTTTGTAGTCTGAGATGCCCTTGTTGTGGCCATTGGTGCTGAAGTTTGATGAGACACTTTGGCGCCACTACCTTTTCCTGGTTCTAGAATATTGTATGAGCATCCACCTTCATTTCCCAAGTCCCAGACAACTACTTCTTGGGGGGCTGGAGCCCTGTTTGGAATGTTCCCATCCATGGATCCCACCCTGGGGGCCTGTTGCCTTCCATGAGTGTCCCCAGCTCCCAGTGTGTCGGCAGGGGCAGAGCTTACCCACCAGTCTATCCGCCGTGGGAGATGTGGGGGCTGCTGGGATGTGCTGTATGTGGGGCTCAGGCTGGGTGTGGGGTCGAATCTTCTGGGGCGCGCCCTGCGGTGAAGCCTGCATCCTGTGGGGGCCCTGCCTGGCTCACCAAGAACGCGCTTGTTCCTTGTCTGCCTCCATGGCCAGGTCCTCGCTCTGCACCCCCGCCCCCCTTTCTATGAGAGCCGCCGCGTGGGTGCCTGTGAGTGCCTGTGAAGTCGGGTTACTAGTCTTTGGGAACTGGGGGGGGGGGGGTTAGTATTCTTTTTTTTTTTTTTTTTTGGTTTTTGTTTTTTTTTGGGCCACACCCGTTTGATGCTCAGGGGTTACTCCTGGCTAAGCGCTCAAAAATTGCCCCTGGCTTGGGGGGGGGACCATGTGGGATGAGGGGTGATCGAACTGAGGTCCTTCCATGGCTAGTGCTTGCAAGGCAGACACCTTACCTCTAGCGCCACCTCTCTGGCCCCGCTACTGGTATTTTATGCCCTATGGCCTGTGGCTGTCCATGCCTCTGGCCCGGCCTCTACTTCCTGTGGCATGGGAAGGGGAGAGTGGGGAGTGGCATGGGAAGGGGAGAGTGGGGAGTGGCATGGGAAGGGGAGAGTGGGGAGTGGCATGGGAAGGGGAGAGTGGGGAGTGGCATGTGACAGCCTTATTTCTGTCCTGTGTGTGTCCCCAGTGGCCTGTGGTCACCTGGGCTTCTGTGAGGGGTCACAGAGGAACCCATATAGTGCGTAAGTCAGGGAGGGCCAGGGTGCTGGGCATTCTCTTGAGTTCCGGCCAAACTCTGCAGACCTTGTCTGGGGTGGGACCCCGAGCCTGTGACTGGGGTAGGCAGGACTCCCCAAGATTGGACCCAGCCTTGACTTGGGGGGTAAAGAGGGCATGCGGTCCCAGTGTGAAACATGTACACCTCTACAGCTGGTGCACCCCGATCTGGGGTTCATGAGGGGTTCAGCCTCTCCCAGCTCTGCCCCCAAGTCCAGCTCACAGCCATCCCCTCCCACAGGATTACATCTGCCCGAGATGCGAGTCTGGCTTCATTGAGGAGCTTCCAGAAGAGACCAGGTACCAGCCCCACCAGGTGGCCACTGTGCTCAGGCAGGTGCTTGAGGGGGGCCAGACGGGGACCCCAGCGCTGACCAGCCCCCGTGTGTCCCCACAGGAGCACAGAGAACAGTTCCACTCCCTCCACAGCACCCCCTGAGCAGAGCAGGCAGTCTTTCGAGGTGAGTAGACACCCCTCTCATCCTGAGACTTGGGGTGTCCCGTTTGTCCCCCTCCCCCAGGCCAGCCACCCTCTCCCCTCTCACCCACCCCCAGAATGTGGACCAGCACCTGTTCACGCTGCCGCAGGGCTATGGCCAGTTTGCCTTCGGCATCTTCGATGACAGCTTCGAGATCCCCACCTTCCCCCCAGGCCCGCAGGCCGAAGAGACCCGGGACCCTGACACTCGGCGGGAGCGGGAGCAGCACTCGCGGCACCGCTATGGCGCCCGGCAGCCCCGCGCTCGCCTCACGGCGCGGCGAACTACAGGCCGGCACGAAGGGGTCCCCACGCTGGAAGGGTGAGGCCATCTGTGTGCCCTGCTTTTTTTTCTACAGGGGTGGGCCCCCCATTAATTGTCCCCCCTTTACCTGGGAGGGGTGTTGGGGCCTGAGACCACAGAGCTCCAAATCCTCTTTCCTAGGGCCAGAGTGATAGGACAGTGGAGAGGGCACTTGCCTTGCATGTGCCCGACCCAGGTTCAATCCCTTACATCCCATAGGGTCCCTGAACATCACGTCATTCCTGAGCACATTCAGGAGTGACCCTGAGTAGCACCAGGGGTGACGCATACATAAACTTGAAAATAAAATAAAAACCCTATTTCCGATCGAGCTGCCTTGTGACCGCCCACCTTTCTCTGTCCCAGGATCATCCAGCAGCTGGTGAACGGCATCATCACTCCGGCCACTATCCCCAACCTGGGTCTGGGCCCCTGGTGAGTTAGTGGGGGGATAGGCCCCGCATGCCCTCTGTGTCTCATCGCTGCCTGAACGTGCCCTTCTCTGCCCAGGGGTGTCCTGCACTCAAACCCAATGGACTATGCCTGGGGGGCCACTGGCCTGGATACCATCATCACACAGGTATGGGGGTTCCTGGGACGGGATAGGGCTCTGGGCGGAGGAAGGTTTGACCTTCCCCTCACCCCAAGGCCTTGTGCTGGCTCTGTTCTCTTGTGTTCTCATGGAAGGGTGGCAGGGGTTGGTGGTGGACCTGGGATTCCCCCCCAGGGGTCGTCCTGGGAGCCCAACAAGCGTGGCCTTGGGGCTTTTGCAGGTGACGGGCACTCTGGCCCTCCTGTCTTTCAGCTCCTCAATCAGTTTGAGAACACAGGCCCTCCGCCTGCCGACAAAGAGAAGATCCAGACCCTCCCCACCATCCCTGTCACAGAGGAGCACGTAGGTGAGCCTCCCTGGGGTGACAGCGGGAGGGTGGGGGTGTCCCGGGCATGGCACTGAAACCCTGTCCTGCAGGCTCCGGCCTGGAGTGCCCGGTGTGTAAGGATGACTACGCACTGGGTGAGCAGGTCCGCCAGCTGCCCTGTAACCACCTCTTCCATGACGGTTGCATTGTGCCCTGGCTGGAGCAGGTAAGTGGCGCCCAGCTTGGTTAGGGCACCCCAGTATCTCACCTTCATGCCCTGTCCTGAAAACCCCCCTCCCATCTTCCCTCCCAGCATGACAGCTGCCCCGTCTGCCGGAAGAGCCTCACGGGCCAGAACACGGCCACCAATCCCCCAGGCCTGACGGGTGTCAACTTCCCCTCCTCGTCCTCCTCGTCTTCCTCGTCTTCACCGAGCAATGAGAATCCATCCGGCAGTTCCTGAGCCTCCCCCACTCTGGGGCCCAGATCAGATGCCCAGCTCATTGGGGGCAGGGGGTTGGCCCGCAGCTTCCACACAAACAGGGCTCCCCCCACTCCTGGACTGTGGGCCTTGCTGCCTTCCACAGCTGTAGGCAGTGGCAGGATGTTCGCCATCTCCGGGGACTGAGGGGAGAAGTGTGGTGCTCGGCTTCCTCCGAAGGGACAGCCATGCTGGGGCTCAGGGGTTCCTCCCCCACCCCACCCATGCCCCTGGCGCACCTTGGTCCCCGTTTGTCCACCCTCTTCCTCCACCTGTTCAGCAGCGGGAAAGGTTTTTATAATTTTAAATTATTACTGCTTTGGAATAAACGGACGTTTAGCTCATATGAGCCAGGTGCATGATCTGTGGGGAGGCCCCTGGCGCCCCCCCCCATCTCCAGGATGTAAGAATTCCCGTGCCTCTGGCCAGTGTGAGCCTCCAGTGGGAGAGGGCCAGGACCAGAACGATGACCAGCAAAACCAGAAGTACAACTACAAAAAGAAAAAACTGCTCTGCAGACTTTTTTTAAAGGCAAGAAAAAAATAAATCTGTATCTCAAAAGCTATTTAAAAATACACCTACTTAGAAAGCAGACATGCTTGGTGTCTTCTGTGCTGGGTGCGTGGGGTGCAGGTGGGCAGCTGTTCTTGGGGGTAGCATTGGCACCGACCCAGCTGAGCCAAGCTGGTCACCTGGACAGCAGTGACATCCACCCCCAGGTTCAAGACCTGCTGCAGGACCAGTCCCAGCCGAGAGTTTGAAGTTACGTCATCGGTGGCACCACGCACCACCCGTTTTCACCAGGCAGCCGCTTTGGAGCCTGTTGCAGACCTCGCCTGCGGGCTCCTCCTGCGCCCACTGCCAATAGCTCAAACGCCCCGGTGGCTTCTGTTGTGTGTCTTAAGGAGCTGGCGGTGTGCAGGTGTCTCCGGGGGCCCTCCAGGGAACCCACCAAATAGTCCTAAGGCGCACCCTCCCAGCCCACAACCTCTCCCTGGTGCTGATAACGGAGGAGAGATGATCCGAGTCTCACGTTTCTGTTTGGTTTTGGGGTTACACCCCATGATGCTCCCTTCTTTCAGGCCACCCCCTATGTCCCACGGGGAACATGCAAGCACCATCTGTCACCCTGACTTCATCTCAGCTCCTCTGAATCCCCACTGCTGCCTCAAACACCCCACCTAACCTGCTCTGTGTTGCTGCTACGCCAACCAGGTCTGGGGGTGCTGGGGCTCAGCCCCTGACCACACTCCTCGCATCCCTCTCGGGCTTCCTCTGAGGAGCTCTCAGCAGGGATCCCTGGCCATCATCCTCGAATCCAGGGCACAGGAGACATGCTCATGCTTCTGGGGTGAACTGGACCCTGCCCGGCAACTTCAGAATCCCAGCGTCCGGGTATCAGGAGACCAGGACAGGCAAGAAGTGGGTGGACAGATGATGCCGATTAGTCTGGCCTCCACGCCGTGGCACACCGCGTCCGTCCAGCGCCAGGAACATGGGCCTGCCGTGGTGACGCCAGTGGAGTGAGGCATACGTGTTGAAGCCGTTCTCCTCAATGCGCTCCCGGAACCTGCAGTGCGCGGTGTAGACGGTCTGAGTGGGGAGGACACAGAAACTGAAGGCTTGGGATCCATGCAGTCCCGCCCACCGGATGTCTCAGCCCACCAGCCTGATCCTGCCTTTGGATTGACTTCACTCCCCACGTTGGGACTGCCCACTCGGTCAGACCCCGCCCACCTGTCACCTTGGGACCGCCCGCCAAATCAGACCCCGCCCACCCACTGCCCTGCCACTCACCGACCCATAGAGGCGGCCTCGGCGATTCATAGCCACATAGAAACCCGTGTGAACTGCCTTAAGCGCCACGACACCCACACGGATGGAACGGATTTCAATAACACCTGTGGAAAAGGACTTCATCAAGGACTGATCACCTTCCTGGCACCTCTTGGTCTCCTTCCCTCTCTCCCTCCTTTTTTTTTTTTTCCTATTTTCATTCTGGTCCTGGCCTCATTCCACTGTGGGTTTGCCACTGGCCAGAGGCACATAAATTCTTACATCCTGGAGGTAGGGGGGACGCCAGGACCCCCTCCCCTCAGATCATGCCTTAACCCCTGTACTCTCCAACTCCATCCTTTTTATTTGTTTTCTTTGGGGGCCACACCCAGCGATGCTCAGGGGTTACTCCAGGCTCTGCACTCAGGAATCACCCCTGGTGATGCTCTGGGGATCCTATGGGATGCCAGAGATCAAGCTTAGGTTGACTGCATGCAAGGCAAATGCTCTCCCCATTGTGCTATCACTTCGAGTCCCCCACCACCATCACCCTTCTTTCTTGTTTTTCTTTCCTCTTTACCTCAAGCTTCAGTGCCAAGTTCCCCATTATCTACCTGCCCAGCACTGGGTGCAGGAAACTGCCTGGTGACCACACAGATGCCACCAGGGCTGCCCTGTGATGTAGGGGTCAGGCTGTCTCTGGAGGCCCTGGTGGAGCTATGGGCAGCTCTGGAGAAGTCAAGGGCTGTGAGGGATCAGGAAGAATAATCCGGGATGCAAGACATGCAGATCAGGGAGCCTTCCCCATCACTGTATCTGCTAACACTACTCCTCTACTCTCAGCTCATGGCACAACTCCAGGAGGGATAGTCTGGCTGTACCCACTTCCCAGAAGTGAGAAATGAGGCCTGGGACATGTAGCTCAAGCTCTGGGTTCCATCCCTCCCCTGGATGAGCTCCCCTGAGCACTGAGCCATGTTTTTCCAATCCAGAACGTTTAGGTGATAGTGGGGGCAGCCATAGGGCCTCATCCTTTCTTAAATCTAGGCTTGGATGCTCATCCCATGCCCAAGGGGGCCATTGGACTATTTCTTTCAGCCAGGGGTCAGTGGAAGTTCTGCCCAAGTCGACCTCCTGGTACAAACCCCTGTATCCTCCCTTAATCTCTCAAGGGGTTGAAGAACTAAGTGTGGGTTCAAGGAGGGAAGAGAGAAAAAATAGTTTTGTTTTTTTCGTTGGGTGTTAGGGCAACACCCAGTAGTGCACAGGGGTTACTCTTGATTCTGAACTCAGGAATTACTTCTGGTGGAGCTTGGGGACCCAAGCCAGGTGAACGGGGTCGACCGCATGTAAGCAAACATCCTACCTGCCATACTATCACTCCAGCACCAAGTTCTTTTTTTTTTGGGGGGGGGGCACACCCAGTGGTGCTCAGAATTTACTCTGGGTTCTGCACACAGGAACCACTCCTGGTGAGCGTGGGGGGAACCCTCTGGGATGTCAGAGGTCAAAGCCTGGATCAGATGTGTACAAAGCAAGTGCCCTCCCTGCTATACTATACTATACTATACTATACTATACTATACTATACTATACTATACTATACTATACTATACTATACTTCCAGCCCTTTACATTCTATTTTTCAATTACCTTTTTTTGGGGGGGCACGCCCAATGACACTCATGGGTTACTCCTGGCTCTGTGCTCAAAATCGCTCCTGAATTGGGGGACCATGTGGGACGCCGGGGCTCGAACCGAGATCTGTCCTGGGTCAGCTGCGTGTAAGGCAAACACCCTACTGCTGTGCCACCGCTCCAGCCCCATTTCTCAATTTCTTGAAGATTTCCCTTTCCTCTCTGGCTGAGATTCCCAGGAAAGCTGGTCCCCCCTGGGATCTCCCATAGCTGCCCAGATCACCAGCCTAACTCAGAACCCCCAAATAAATGCACAGCAGAACTGCCAGCCCTGCTCAGTGCCACACTACCTGCTATCATCCCACCTCTGGCTGGACGGGATGTGGGGAACAGTGACTCTCAGATAGTCTGTGACATCTAGGCTTCTCCTCTACCAGAGGCCACTCTGCCTGTCCAGGGCCCCCACGGAGGGACCGGCCCGGCCAGTCCCCTGTCATTGTCCTTGTCTCAGGAACCTAATGAGGGTTTGGAAGCTACAGATGAAAGCAGCTGGGAGGGTTGGGGTGATTATCTGCCCTAATGGCAGTGATTCAGGCCAGGTTGTGGCCAGTACTAAGCCTGGCCCGGACAGTGGCTCTGGGGAGCCAGCACAGCCTGTGGGGTCACACCCACCTCCCTGGTCTCCCCGCAATCTTCTGTGTGCCCTCATCCCTCAGACATAGCATTGGCACATATGAAGTGCCTCCAGTACTCTGGGCGTGGGGCCGGAAACAGGCATGCCAGCTCTCTGGCATTGCACCCCCCAAATCCCTGCCAGGGTGATCTGGGGCAGGTCATCTGTCTGCCTGTGCCTCAGTTTCCTTATGTGTCAAGTGGGCGTCTAGGAAGAAGTGAGTTGTGGTCAGCTCAGTCTGGTTCTGGCTTTAGGTACTAGCTCAGTCTCCCCTTAGGTGACAACTAGCCAGGACCCTTCCTTTAGCCTCAGTTTCCCTTTTGTGAGTGCGCCCCCACGCCAGTCAGGATTGTGCCACAGTGATCACTTCTCTGCTGCCTAGCCAGGAGCTAGAAACTTCATCTGTGACCCTCACCCTGAGATGGGCTGACAACTTTGGGGGGGCTGGGGATGGGGATTTGGGGAAAGGTTTGGACCACACCCAGCAATGCTCTGCACTCAGAAATTACTCCTGGCATCTGGGGGGTTGCTGGGAATCGAACCCCGTGCACAGCAAGCGCCCCTCCCACCGCTGTCCTATCACTCCTGCCACCTGCCCTCCAAGAATGACAACTTTTACAGTAGGGGAAACTGAGGCTCGGGATAGGTGAAGTCTCACCCTCATCCCTGGGGTGAGACATGAGACCATCCCTAGGTGTGACAACCCTCCCCCCAGGCTGTCGCCGACGGCGTACTCACTGTCCTGGCTGTGACGCCAGCGGGTGCCCTGCACATGGCCCCTGGAGTCCACGCGCAGGAAGAAATGCGTGGAAGAGAAGAGCCGCCGCCAGCGGACGTCGCCCTCCAGATGTGGGTAGCTGCGAGGTCTCCTAGGCCCGCTTGGGGTCCCCGCGTAGCAGCTAGGCGGTCGGGCCAGCAGCAACCACATCAGGCCCAGCCACAGACGGCGGCGCATGGCCCGCGGCCCCGCGCGCCACCCGCACTTGGCAGCTCGGCGCGGGTCCCCGGGCTCTGCCTTCGCGCGGTCCGGGCAGGGCCCCGGCACGAACCAATAGGGAGCTTCGGGGGCGGGGCCGTGTGGACAGACGACCAATGAAACGCTCCGATGGCGGGGCGTGGTCTGGGGGCGTCGCAGGGGCGGGGCCCGTTTCTTAAAAACAGGGTCCAGGCTCCACGCGCGTTTGTTTGTCTTGCGGGGCGTGTCGGTGAGTCACCGGGTTGTCTGTGGGGGCTGCGGGGAGAGGCAGGGATAGACCAGGGAGACAGACAGAGGAGACAGGAAACAAAATGATGCAAAGACTAGAGACACACACAGTGAGACGGAGAGGAAAGTTTTGGTAGAGGACAGGAGGAAAGAGTTGGGGAAGAGGGTGCTTGCCTTGCACGTGGTTGATCTGGGTTCGAGCCTCTTGGCATCCCATAGGGTCCACCCAAGCCTCTCCAGGAGTGATCCCTGAACACAGAGCCAGGGGTAAGCTCTGAGCTCCCCCTGGCATGGCCCAAAAATAAACTCAAAAATGATGAGAGACCCAACAAGCAAAAATAGACCCAATAGAAATCGCATGGAGGTAGGGCGTTTTTGCCTTGCATGCAGGACTGTGGTTCGAATCCCAGCATATTCCATATGGTCCCCCGAGCCTGCCAGGATCAATTTCTGAGCATAGAGCCAAGAGTATCCCCTGAGTGCTGCCAGGTGTGACCTCTCCAAAAAACAAAAAAAAAAAAGAAAAGAAAAGAAAAGAAAAAGAAAAAGAAATAGACCAAAATCAATGTGAGAAAGAGCTTGTGGAGACATTTATTCAGACAATGGAGCCAAAGATAGCCATAAGGAGGAGAATCAGGGAACCCCAGCAGAAACAGACAGGGAGGTTTAAGCAAATGTAATGGTGTGAGGGTCCATTCTGCCCCCAAGCACCCCAGACCTGGGTATGCTCAAGTGCACTCTGGGGATGGAAAGCATGCACAGGGGCCTAAGCAGATGGCTTGGTGCATTGGAGGGGACCTTGGGAGGGAGCTGGCAGCTGCTAGAAAGAAGGACACACGGCCTGTCCACAATTAACTGATGGGAACACAGACGATACCTTGGGATGCACATCCACAGAAGACATAATAAGGTGACTCCAGTTGCACCTGTGTTAGCATCCTGATAGCCACAACACAGTCCTAAAGAGAGGAATCCCGCAGCCTGACCATGAGAGGCTTTAAGGTCCCACACTTTAAGGTTTGTAGCTTCCACAAGGAGACTGCAACCTTGGCCAGGACAGGCAGGCATGGGGTACCCCGAGAAACAGAGCCTGAGGGATTCTCCATGCCCGGGTACATGCACCTGTCACCCCAAAACCCTGGTTCACCTCAGCATCTGGGAGTCATCCCCGACCTCATGGAGCCCAGGGTGTGGCAGAGACGCCAGGTAATACCCGCCCCTGGGCCAGCCAGAAACTCGGGTCTTCCCTTCTGTATCCCCACCCCACCCTCGGGAGACGTGCGGGGTGCGGGCACCCCGCCTGAGAACTGGCCTGACTGTGTGTTGGGTTTGTTTACTAACAGTCAGAGCCACCCGAGTCACAGGTCACATAACACTGCACCCCCCCAGAGTCAAAGGCACATTCAGGACAGAGTCCTGAGACCACAGCTTTGACCAAGTTCTAGAACATTCCATCCACCTGTCAGCAATGCTTCTCCCCTGACACCCTGAACTTGCTTCCGGTCTCTGCCAGGGGCCTGTTCTGGATGTCTCTCTACCTAAGATATTAGCCTGGGGGAAATTGGAGGTCTATTTCTTTTTTTGGGGGGGGGCTCTAATTTTGAGGCTCCCAGTGAGTGATTGGCATTGAAGATGGGAGGATCCGTGTGTCTGTTCACCCTGTTTAGTGACCAGGGGTCACACCTGGTTCTGGGGATCAGGGATCATCAATCCTGGTAGGGATTTAGGGACTCTATGGATTCCTGGGGAGCAAAGCAGGGCTGTCCGGGAAGTACCCGCATCGCTTCAGTCCCCAACTTTTTGTTTAGGTTTGTGATATATAGGGATTATTTTTGGCTCTGTGATGACCGGCAGTGGGTGACCGTGAGTGGTGCCAGAGATTTGAACCAGGATTGAGAGGCTATACAAGACAACATCTGAACCCCTGTTCCATCTCTCTGCCCCAACCCCACATTTAATTGTTGTTGTTGTTGTTGTTTTTGGTCACACCCAGCGGTACTCAGGAGTTACTCCTGGCATAATCATATGAGATACCAGGGATTGAACACAAATGGCAGCATAAAAGGCAAACTCCCTACCCACTGTGCTATCACTCTGGCCCCTGGACCGCCCCAATTTAATGATTGATGGATTTCCGACTTCCTCCCTCTTTCCTTCCTTTTGTTCTTTCTTCCCTCTTTTTCTTCCCTCCTTCTTATTCCTTTCTTTTCTTTTCCTCCTCCCTCCCTCCTTCTCTCCCACCCTCCCTCCCTCCCTCCTTCCTTCCTTCCTTCCTTCCTTTCTTCCTTCCCCTTCCTTCCTTCCTTCCTTCCTTCCCTTCCCCTTCCTTCCTTCCTTCCTTCCTTCCTTCCTTCCTTCCTTCCTTCCTTCCTTCCTTCCTTCCTTCCTTCCTTCCTTCCTTCCTTCCTTCCTTCCTTCCTTCCTTCCTTCCTTCCTTCCTTCTCTCCTTTCTTCTGACTCCATGTACTGCTAACATCCTCATGCCCTAATGTGACCGTTTATTTTTTTTGTTACACTCAGCAATGCTCAGGGGTTACTCCTAGTTCTATGCTCAGAAATAGCTCCTGGAGGGCCGGAGAGATAGCATGGAGGTAAGGCGTTTATGCAGAAGGACAGTGGTTCGAATCCCAGCATCCCATATGGTCCCCCGAGCCTGCCAGGAATGATTTCTGAATGTAGAGTCAGGAGTAACCCCTGAGCACTGCCAGGTATGACCCAAAAACCAAAATAAATAAATAAATAAATAAACAAACAAAATAAAATAAATTTGCTCCTGGGGTCGTAGAGATAGCATGGAGGTAAGGCGTTTGCCCTTCATGCAGAGGGTCATTGGTTCAAATTCCGGCATCCCATATGGTCCCTCGTGCCTGCCAGGAGCAATTTCTGAACGTAGAGCCAGGAGTAACCCCTGAGCATTACCAGGTATGACCCAAAAACCAAAAAAAAAAAAAAAAAAAAAAAAGAATAAAAAAGGGGCCGGGTAGGTGGCGCTGGAGGTAAGGTGTCTGCCTTGCAAGCGCTAGCCAAGGAAGGACCGCGGTTCGATCCCCCGGCGTCCCATATGGTCCACCCAAGCCAGGGGCGATTTCTGAGCACATAGCCAGGAGTAACCCCTGAGCGTCAAACGGGTGTGGCCCAAAAACCAAAAAAAAAAAAAAAAAAAAAAAAAGCTCCTGGAGGGACCAGAGCGGTGGTGCAAGTGGTTGGGCTTTTGCCTTGCATGTGCTAACCTAGGACAGACTGCAGTTCGATCCCCCGTGTCCCATATGGTCCCCCAAGCCAGGAGCGATTTCTGAACACATATCCAGGAATAACCCCTGAGCGTCACCGGGTGTGGCCCAAACCCCCCCCCCAAAAAAAAGAAAGAAAGAAGGAAAGAAAGAGAGAGAGAAAAGAGAGAGAAAGAAAGAAGGAAATAAAGAAAAATAAATAAATAAATAAATAAATAAATAAATAAATAAATCACTCCTGGGCCCGGAGAGATAGCACAGCGGCATTTGCCTTGCAAGCAGCCGATCCAGGACCAAAGGTGGTTGGTTCGAATCCCGGTGTCCCATATGGTCCCCCGTGCCTGCCAGGAGCTATTTCTGAGCAGACAGCCAGGAATAACCCCTGAGCATCACCGGGTGTGGCCCAAAAACAAAAAAAAAAAAAAAAAAAGAAAGAAAGAAAGAAAGAAATCACTCCTGGTAGTCTCGGAGGACTATATGGGGTACCGAAAATTAACCCAGGTCCTGGGTCCACTGAATGCAAGGCAAACGCCCTACTGTTGTGCTATCTTTTCCACCCTAATGTGACCATTTCTGAAATGTAGAGAACCCCAAATTCAGCCCCTCTGCACCTTGCTCCTCATCAGTTCATCTGTTTCCACCTTTGTCGCATGTCATTGAAGTTTTTCATGTCATTGGCGTTAGTTTTGTGGGGGTTCTCCCCAGCAGAACTCGGGACCAAGAGCCACTTGTTATGGGTATCTATTTGGCTCATCAATGGTTGGACCCAATAACTTGTCAATGATCAGTTTGGTTAAACCAGTCTCACCCCAGCATTCTCAGAGGGGTTCATATTGAAATACATGGTCTCCCGAGCACTGCTAGGAAGAGCTACTGAGCTCTGAACCAGGAGTAACTCCTGAGTACTGCCAATTGTGGCCCAAAACAAGGGAGGCAGGGAAAAGACAAAATGGAGAGAAGAAATAAAAGGAATGATGGGGCCTAGAGTGATCAGAGCATCATAAGATGCCAGGGTTTAGCACAGAAGCTCTGACCCACCCGGAGTGACAGCACATCTGTAGGGTGTTTGCCTTGAATGAAGCTGACATGAGACAGACCCGGTTTGATCCCTGGAATCCATGATGCCTGAGAGCTGCCAGGTGTTGCCAAAAAAAATAATAATAAAAGAAATCATGGAGAGAGCAGAAGGAGGATGATAAAGAAGAATTTTTTTTTTTGGTGGGGGCACAACCTCAGGATTTATACTCCTGGCTTTGTGCTCAGAAATTGCTCCTGGCAGGCTTGGTGGACTATATGGGATGCCGGGGATCGAATCCCAGTTCGTCCCAGATTGGGAGCTTGCAAGGCAAATGCTATCACTCCAGTCCCAATAGAGAAGAAATGAAGGAGGGAAGGAAAGAAGAAGGAAGGGAGGGAGGAACGAAGGATAGAAGGAAGGGGGGAAGGAAAGAGAAAAAGAGAGGGACTGGAAATAGTACAGGGGGAGGGCGCTTGCCTTACATACACCTGCAGGTATCCCATCTAGTCCCTGAGCACTGCCAGGAGTGCAGAGCCAGGAGTAATCCCTGAGCATCAAGAGATGTGACTAAAAACTTTTATTTTTTAAATAAAGGAAGGAGAGGGCCAAAGAGATAGCACAGTGATAGGGTGTTTGCCTTGTACACGGCCAACATGGGATGGACCCGGGCTCGATCCCCAGCATCCCATATGGTCTCATAAGCTTGCTAGGAGCAGTTTCTGAGCACAGAGTTAGGAGTTATCCCTGAGCGCAGTCAGGTTATAGCCCTCTCCCAAACAAAGGAAGGAGAGAGGAAAGGGAGGAAGAAAAAAAGAGGGAAGGGGCTGGAGCAATAGCTCCAGTAGATAGGGCATTTCTGTTGCACACAGCCGACCCGGGTTCAATCCCCGCCATCCCATATTGTCCCCTAAGCATGCCAGGAGTGATTCCTGAGAGAAGAGCCAGGAGTAACCCCTGAGCATCATGGGTGTGCCCCCCCCAAAAAAAAAGAAAGGGAAGAAAAGGAAAAAGGGAAGAATGAAAAAGAATGGAAGGGGGCCGGCGAGATAGCATGGAGGTAAGGCATCTGCCTTGCACGCAGAAGGATGGTGGTTCGAATCTCGGCATCCCATATGGTCCCCCAAGCCTGCCAGGAGTGATTTCTAAACGTAGAGCCAGGTGTAACCCCTGAGCGCTGCCGGGTGTGACTCCCCCAAAACAAAATAAAAAAAAAAGAATGGAAAGGAGGGAAGGAGAAAGGAAGATAGGAAAGAGTAAAGGAAAGTGGGAAGGAGGGAGAGAAGGAAGGAGGGGAGGAGGAAGAGAGGAGAGGAGGGATAGAAGGAGGGAAGGGGGAGGGAGGAGTAAATGAAATTAGGAGGGGAGAAAGATTCCAAGAGTGGCCCCACCCCAGCCTTGGGCTCCAATTGTGCCTTAGTTTCCGGGAATCATTTTTGGGGTTGCTTCTCTGACCCTGGGTCCCTCCCCTCAAAGCATCTCCTCCCCCCAGCAGATGGACACAGAAACTTCACATTCTGAAGCTTAGCTCCCAGCCCCTCCCAATGTGGGCCACACAAAGGGGGCGTCCTCCAAGTCTTGGGGGTCTGGGGGTGGGCCCAGCAGACTCAGCCCCTGCAGCCAGAAAGGCAGGCAAGGTGAGTCAGGGTGAGGTCAGGGTCCCCGGGCACCCCGGGGTGTGGGCCGGAGCAGGGTGATGGGCATGCTGCAGTGTTTGGAAACATTCCCAGCCGGTGGCATCACCCGCGTGGGCAGCGGCGTCTGGAAGGTGCCTTTGAAGGGGGCGGGCCCGAGCTCTGGCCAATGGGGAGCCCAAGTGAAGCAGGCAGGGACAGAGGGCAGCTGGAGGGGTCCTGATTTTCTTCCGGGCTCACTGTCCCCCAAGTCTTCTTGTGGTATTTGTTTTTGCTTGGGGGCCACACCCAATTGTGCTTGGGCCTTACTCCTGGCTCTGCACTCAGGAGTCACTTCTGGTGGACTTGGGAATGCCGGAGTTCGAACCAGGTTGGCTGCGTACAAGGCAAAAAGGCCCTATCCACTGTACTATCGCTATGGCCCCTGTTTGGTTTGTTTTGGGGTCACACTCAGTGGAGCTCAGGATTTACTTCTGGTTCTGCACTCAGAGGTCACTCCTGGCATGTTTGGGGGGAACCCATATGAGATGTCAAGGATCAAACCTGGGTTGGCTTCGTGCAAGGTGAACGCCCTCTTGATTGTGCTCCAGCCCTTGTTTGGGGCTCTGCCATAGCTATGACTCTCTTAGTCAACCATGTCCCCAATGTTTCCAGGTCAGCTAAACTCACAGTAGGGGGTAGGGGAAGGCTTGTGGCACAAGAAGCAACCCTATTTTGCCCCAGACACCAAAGCTGGGAAGCTTTAGACACCCATCATCCTTTTTTTTTGGGGGGGGGTCACACCCAGCATCGCTCAGGGGTTACTCCTGGCTCTATGCTCAGAATTAGCTCCTGGCAGGCTCGGGGGACCATATGGGACACTGGATTTGAACCGATGACCTTCTGCATGAAAGGCAAATGCCTTACCCTCCATGCTATCTCTCTGGCCCCTGTCTGTGCTTATTTATCCCAATCTTGGAGATTGGAAAAGTAAACTGAGGCCAGGGGACCAGCTAGTCACAGTGATAGGACAGCAGGGAGAGTGCTTGTCTTGAATGCTATCAAACTGGATTCAATTGTGGACATCTCATAGGGTACCAGGAGTGATCTCTGAGTGCAGTCAGGAATCAGCCGCCCTGAAGATCGAAGGGTGATCCCCCAAAAACAAACCCAAATGGGACCAGTCATATGAGGGAAATATGTAGCCCCAGCTCTTTGGGACCGGGCTCTTTCACTCACTCACACACACACACACACACACACACACACACACACACACACACACACACACACACACACACACAGTGTGAGGGAAATATGTAGCCCCAGCTCCTTGGGGTCAGGCTCTTACACACACACACACACACACACACACACACACACACACACACACACACACACAGTGTGAGGGAAATATGTAGCCCCAGCTCCTTGGGGTCAGGCTCTTACACACACACACACACACACACACACACACACAGTGTGAGGGAAATATGTAGCCCCAGCTCCTTGGGGTCAGGCTCTTTCACACACACACACACACACACACGCACGCACGCACGCACGCACGCACGCACGCACGCACGCACGAACTAGTTTTCCCCAGGATTTTAGGTGGAGAAACCCAGGTTCATAAGGAACTCTCTGAGGTTGACTGAGGGAAGGGGCTTGGCTTCCAGTAGAGGGGTGGACAGAATGGAAAGACGGGTTGGCCTTGCAAGGTTCCAGCCTCAGAATCCCATAGGGTCCCCCAAGCATAGCCAGAAGTGATTCCTGAGTGTAGAGCCAGGAGTCAGCCCTGAGCTTCACTGCAATTGCCCCCACCCCCACCAAAAACAACAACAACAAACAAAGAGACAGGGCAAGGACAATGGACTGAAGCTAGGGAGGAAGATAATGAGGTAGCAAGGATTGAATCTGGCTGGGGCTTCAGACTCTCATTCTTCAACATTCAGTGGGGACTTTTCTCTTGGGCTGCACATTTGAACTCACCAAGCCCCCAGACCCCAAAACCATTGCTTTAATGTCATGCAAGTGGGCCAGAATAATAGCACAATGGGTAGGGCATTTGCCTTGCATGTAGCTGACTCAGGACCATCCTGATCAACCAAGGTTCGATCCCCGGCATCCCATAGGGTCTCCTAAGCCTGCCAGGAGCGCTTCTGAGCGCAGAGCCAGGAATAACTCCTGAGTGCTGTTGGGTGTGACAAACAAACAAACAAACAACAAAAAGCACACATTTATTTTTATTTAATCACTGTGAAATTACAAAGTTATTCATGATTTGGTTTCAGGCATATAATATCTTTCTTTTTTTTTTTTTCTTTTTTTTTTTTTTTTTGGTTTTTGGGTCACAGCCGGCAGCACTCAGGGGTAACTCCTGGCTCCACGCTCAGAAATCACCCCCAGAATGCTTGGGGGACCACATGGGATGCCGGGATTCGAACCGCTGTCCTTCTCCATGCAAGGCAAACGCCTTACTGCTGTGTTATCTCTTCTGCCCCGGCATACAATATTTCATCACTAGTTTCTCTCCCAATGTCCCTCCCCATATTACCAATCTACTACTAGAAAAGAAGCCTTAAAAAGAAATATATACATAAATTTTTTTTTAGTTTTGTTTTTGGGCCACACCAGGCTGTTGCAGGGCTAACTCCTAGTCCTAGCTCTGCACTCTGGCATCATTCCTGGCAGTAATTGGCAGAACCTACAGGGTTCCAGGGATTGAAACCAGGTTGCAAAGTCACCACATTACCAGCTGTAATATAGCTTTAGTCCTGTGCTAACACTTTTTTTGGTTTGTTTCTTGGTCCACACCCATTGGTGCTCAGGAATTACTTCTGGCTCTGCAACTCAGAAATTGCCCCTGGCAGGCTGGGGACCATATGGGATGTTGGGAATTGCACTGGGTCCCACGCGGGTTGGCAGCATGCAAGGCAAATGCCCTACCGCTATGCTATGTCTTTGGCCCCATTTTCAAAACGTTAAGCTGCAGCAACAGTACAGCAGGTAGGGTGCTTGCCTTGCAGGCTGCCAACCTGGCTTCAATGATCTCTGGCATCCCATCTAGATCCCTGACCCTCACCTAGAGTAATTATTGAGTGCAGAGCTAGGAGTAACTCCTAAGCAACAGTAGGTGTGGCCCCCAGACCAAACCAAAAACCCAGAGGTATCACACGGGTTCAAGGTGCTTGTCTTGCACGTAGCTGACTCTGGTCCAATTTTAGACACTATGAACGCCCAACTCCCATTCAACCCTTACTCTTTTTTTTTTTTTTTTTTGGTTTTTGGGTCACACCCAGCAGTGCTCAGGGGTTATTCCTGGCTCCAGGCTCAGAAATTGCTCCTGGCAGGCACGGGGGACCATTTGGGACGCCGGGATTCGAACCGATGACCTCCTGCATGAAAGGCAAACGCTTTACCTCCATGTTATCTCTCCGGCCCCTCAACCCTTACTCTTATCATTTCTGCAAGAGTAGTGAGTGGCCTTAGAGGCTGGTCTTCATTCTGAGTCACTGTTCTCATATGCCGGGAGTGCCAGGAGTCGTGGGCCACACGGCAGCTGAATCTTTGGCAGGAGCCAGGGACATTGGTACTTCCAGTGGCCTTCATTCAAGCAGTAAGCACACTGGTTGGGGCCCAGCACCCGGGGCCTCCCATTTCGTCTCCCCTGAACCTGCAGGGCATCTTGCAAGATCTTGGCCATCTGCATCATCCTGGCGTTAGCCCGGTTATCATAGACCTGGAAAGCCTCCTTCTTCAGGGTGTCGAGAGTGGTGTCTGGTCCCAAATGCAAAGTCTGAAGGTGGCTCCGGATGTCATAGGCCGATTGGGTCAACATATGAAAGCCCAGCAGCGCCTGCCCTTCGGGGGAATCTGGATCCACGCTGGAATATTTGTGCAGGGCTTCCCGAAGCCGATCCAGAAACTCAGCGGGGTCCTCCTGCTCCTTCTGAGCGAGCTCCCAAACCCTCTTGTACTGGTTGGGCTTCTTCGCGATGTACTCCCGGATACCCTCTGCGATGCAAGCCACGAAATGATCTCTCCGCTGCCGCCCCACAGGCTCCCTCAGGTCCCAGTAGGGGTCCTGGTCCGGGACAGCTTCTCGGCCACATTGGTAGATCTCGTGGCGGGGATGCAGCAGGTACCAGCGGCGGGCCAATTCCCTGGCGTTGGCCAGGATCTGGGTCATCTCCTTGGTCGTGAAGCAGAGCTGCAAGAACATTTGCACTTCGTTCCAGGTGAGCTGGTAATCGGCGTTCAGGGCCACAAACTTATCATAGAAGAGCTGCGGCTTCTCTGCTAACTTTAAAAACATGGTTTCCTTTCGAAGATCCAAGCTGCGTCTCATCCAATAAGGATCTTCCCTGAAATCAGAACTCCCCCGTGCTGCCAATCGGAGCTTCTCGGGGGCGTGGCCCGGAGCGTGGTATTTGATAGCGGGGGCGTGGCCCGGAGCGGGGTATTTGATAGCGGGGGCGTGGCCCGGAGCGGGGTTATTGACAGCGGGGGCGGGACTCCGGCTAGGCATTGGAGCTGGAGCAGGAGCTGAAGCCTGGGTGGGTCCCAGCGCGGGGTAATTGACAGCGGGGGCGTGGCCCGGAGCGGGGTATTTGACAGCGGGGGCGTGGCCCGGAGCGGGGTTATTGACAGCGGGGACGGGACTCCGGCTAGGCATTGGAGCTGGAGCAGGAGCTGAAGCCTGGGTGGGTCCCGGCGCGGGGTAATTGACAGCGGGGGCGTGGCCCGGAGCGGGGTTATTGACAGCGGGGGCGGGACTCCGGCTAGGCATTGGAGCTGGAGCAGGAGCTGAAGCCTGGGTGGGTCCCGGCGCGGGGTAATTGACAGCGGGGGCGTGGCCCGGAGCGGGGTTATTGACAGCGGGGGCGGGACTCCGGCTAGGCATTGGAGCCGGAGCAGGAGCTGAAGCCTGGGTGGGTCCCGGCGCGGGGTAATTGACAGCGGGGGCGTGGCCCGGAGCGGGGTTATTGACAGCGGGGGCGGGACTCCGGCTAGGCCTTGGAGCTGGTGCCGGAGCTGGAGCAGAAGCCTGGGTGGAAGATGGAGAAGAGACAGTGGTGGGAGTTACGGGGTTATTAGCTGCTGGTGGCTGTGCGGGTTTGCTGACCTTGGCTGGCGGGAAACTGGCTGGTGGGGATGTTGGAGGTGCTGGTGCACGCTGACGGGAACAGGTGGGAGTCGGAGACTGGCCTTGCTTGGTGACTGGCTTCTGTTCCTCCTGGGTGGTCTGGGGCGCAGAATGGTTGCTGATGGCTCTTTCCACCAGTGGGTCCAGACAACAGTTCACAAAAGCATCCACGTAGGGCAACATTGTACGCAACCACCTCCTTTCCTTGCAAAAGCGCACCAGTTGGAGGACGGTCTTGGCGTTGAAAGATCCATGTCGAGGCCATTTCTCTCCACCTTCCAAGTCGAAGCGGGGCCAAACTACAGTGCAATAATTGATTAACTCCTTCTCCTTCAGGTGATTCAATTTGATCCAGTATTTATTTCTCAAAACGATGTCCAGTGGGGAGTCTTTTGGAATGAGTGGAGAAGTGATGTGGGTGTTCCCCATGTTGTGAACGTTGGCCTGAACCCACGAACAAGCAGCCTGGAGGCTGGAAGAGGGTGTTTTCAGCCTGTGAGAGAAGGGCCAGAGAGATCAAATGAGATAAGTGGGGCTTGAGACACTACAGTGGGGAGGGTGCTTGCCTTGCTTGTGGCTGACCCAGGTTCAATCCCTGGCACCCCATATGGTCCCTAAGTCTACCAGGAGTGAGCTCTTTTTTTGTTTGTTTGTTTTTGGGCCACACCCGGTGACGCTCAGGTTATGTGCTCCTGGCTATGTGCTCAGAAATCGCTCCTGGTTTAGGGAACCATATGGGATGCCATGGGATCGAAACTTGGTCCATCCTAGGTTAGTGTGTGCAAGGCAAACGCCCTACCCCTTGTGCCACTGCTCTGACCCCAGGAGTGATCTCTTGAGTTTAAAGCCAGGAATAAGCCCTGAGCACTGCGGGCCACCTATGGCCCAAGAACCCTCCCCACCAAAAAAAGAAGAGTCACACATCAGGCCAGAACATGTCAGCCTTTTGAATCTCTGCCATTCCAATGGTTCCCTCAGCCCACGTCCACCCAACTGCATATGATCCCTGACTGCAGAGCCAGAGTCAGTGGGGCGCAGCCCCCCAAACAATAAAAAGGCAAGTAAGCTGGATAAGACAGGTGTGTGTGTATATATATAAATCACAAACTCTCTCACCTTCAAAATTTAATACTGTGTGCAGGGACCCCCCCAAGTTTGAGCCTTAGTTCACAAGAAACTGAGGTTGGCATCAAGGTGATGCCCGAGGTCAGAGAACAGGGCTCTGCAACTTCTCAGGGTTCAGGGAAGTGGAGAGCTAGGGTCCAAGGTCTTTGTAGTAAGGATAAGAAGAACAGGATCAGTGAGTTTCGAATGCCATTCTGGGACTGAAGCCAAAGTATAGCGCAGGTAGGGCAGTTTCCTTGCAGGTGGCCAACCCGGGTTCGATCCTTGATATTCTATAGGGTACCCTGAGCACAGAGCCAGGAGTGACCCCTGAGCATTAGTGGATGTGGCTCAAAACCAAACAACCTAAGGGCTGGAGCGGTGGCGCAACGGTAGTGTTTGCTCGCCGCTGCTGACCTAGGACAGACACACCACAGTTCGATCCCCCGGGCTCCCATGTGTTCCCCCAAGCCAGGATCGATTTCTGAGCACATAGCCAGGAGCAACCCCTGAGCATCACCGGGTGTGGCCCCAAAATAAAACAAACAAACAAAAACCTAAAAAAACAAAACCAGGCCGAAGAGATAGCACAGCAGCGTTTGCCTTGCAAGCAGTTGATCCAGGACCAAAGGTGGTTGGTTCGAATCCCGGTGTCCCATATGGTCCCCCCCCCCCCATGCCTCCCAGGTGCTATTTCTGAGCAGACAGCCAGGAGTAACCTCTGAGCACCGCTGGGTGTGGCCCCCCCAAAAAAAAAGAAAAACAAAACCAACAAACGTCATCCTGCTTCTGCTATTTTCAGAGCCATGTGTTGTACTTGGGTCACTTGGGTCACTCACTCCTGAGTGTCTAGCTGACCTCAGCTAGAACCCCAGACACAATAAAGGGGCCTGGACAGAATCAGGATCAGTTGCATGCAAGGCAACTGAGCTCCTGTACTTAGGGGTTGCTTCAGCCCTCAGGAATCACTCCAGGGGGGGCTTAGGGGATCCCAAGAGGCAGCAGGTTTCGAACCCAGGTCTGCCATATATAAGACAAGTACTTTCCCCACTGTATTATCCCTATGGCCTGTTTTCTTGTAGGGCCACACTCAGCAGAATTTAGGACTGACTCCTGGTGGGATTCCAGGGATTATATTGGTTCCATGAGTGTGTCTGTTGATTCTGATAAACTTCTCTCTTTTTTTGGTTTTGTTTTTGGTCATTCTCAGCTGTATTCAGGGCTGGCTCCTGGTTCTGTGCTCACGAATCAGTTCTGATGGGCTCATGGGATCTATAGGATGCCTGGAATTGAACATGGGCTGACTGCATGAAAAGCCAACTATCCAAATGCTGTACTATCACTTCGGCTCCAGGTTCACAAGTTTTTACTTGCTGTACTATCTCTTGGCTGAAAGCCAGCACCTTACCTACTGGTAAAAAAAAAATTTTTTTTTTTGGTGGTGAGTTCACACCCAGAGGTGCTCAGAGATTATTCCTGCAGGGCACAGGGACCATATGGGATGTTGGGAACCCAGTCTGGGTTAGGCGGGTGCTGTAAGAGCCTTCCCCACTGTACTATCTCTCTGGCACCACCTACTGGTAAATTCTTTTATAGTTTTCAAATTTTTTCTTTTCTTTTGGGGAATCACAACCAGCAGTGCTCAGGGATCATTCCTGACTGCTCTCTCTGAAATGCTTGAGGAACCATATAGAATGCCGGGGATCAAACCCATGTCAGATGAGCCCAACCTACTGTACTATTGCCCCAGTCCCAACATTTTTTATTTGTATTTTATTTTAGCCACGGGGATATACCAGACCATTAAGATTTGGGTTTCGGGCCCAGAGCGATAGCACAGTGGTAGGGTGTTTGCTTTGCATGCTGCTGACCCAGGACAGATCCGGGTTCAATCCCTGGCATCCCATTTGGTCCCCCGAGCCTGTCACTAGCGATTCTGAGCGTAGAGTCAGGAGTAACCGGAGTGCCTCCACCGCCATGGGCTGTGGCTCCAAAAAAACAAACAAACAGACAACAAAAAGAACTACATAGACCAAAAATAAAGATTTGAGGGGTGGGGCTGGAGAGATAGCATGGAGGTAAGGCCTTTGCCTTTCATTCAGAAGGTCATCGATTCGAATCCCAGCATCCCATATGGTCCACCAAGCCTGCCAGGAGCTATTTCTGAGCATAGAGCCAGGAGTAACCCCTGAGCGATGCCGGGTATGACCCCCCCCAATAAAAAAAAATTTGAGGGCCCAGAGAGACCATGGAGGTAGGGCATTTGCCTTGCATGCAGAGAAAGGTGGTTCTAATCCTGGCAAACCCTATGGTTCCCCGAGCCTGCCAGGAGCGATTTCTGAGCACAGAGCCAGGAGTAACCCCTGAGCGCTGCTGGGTGTGACCCAAAACCAAAAAACAATAATAAAATAAAAATAAATAAGGGCCTGGAGAAATAGCACAGCGGCGTTTGCCTTGCAAGCAGCCGATCCAGGACCAAAGGTGATTGATTTGAATCCCGGCGTCCCATATGGTCCCCCATGCCTGCCAGGAGCGATTTCTGAGCACAGAGCCAGGAGTAACCCCTGAGCGCTGCTGGGTGTGACCCAAAACCAAAAACCAAAATAAATAAATAAATAAATATTTGAGTTTCATGCCTTGGTAAGTTTGGTCTGTAGTTCCCAGGTTCTATGCATTTGACCATTATTTACTTATTGTAGTTGTGTATCTTGAATATAGAAGAGATAATTCAATATCTGTAATATTTTTTGTTGTTTTTGGGCCACACTCAACAGCACTCAGGGGTTACTCCTGGCTCCATGCTCTGAAATCGCTCCTGGCTGGCTTGGAGGACATATGGGATGCCCCCTCACTTTTTTTTTTTTTGTTTGTTTTGTTTTGTTTTTGGGCCACACCCGCTAACGCTCAGGGGTTACTCCTGGCTATGCGCTCAGAAGTTGCTCCTGGCTTGGGGGACCATATGGGACACCGGGGGATCGAACCTCGGTCCGTCCAAGGCTAGCGCAGGCAAGGCAGGCACCTTACCTTTAGCGCCACCGCCCGGCCCCCCCCCTCACTTTTTAATTTTATTTTATTTTTGCTTTTTTGGACCACACCTGGTGATGCTCAGGGGTTACTCCAGGCTATGCACTCAGAAATCTCTCCTGGGGGCCCGGAGAGATAGCACAGCAGTGTTTGCCTTGCAAGTAGCCGATCCAGGACCAAAGGTGGTTGGTTCAAATCCCGGTGTCCCATATGGTCCCCTGTGCCTGCCAGGAGCTATTTCTGAGCAGACAGCCAGGAGTAACCCCTGAGCACCGCTGGGTGTGGCTCAAAAACCAAAAAAAAAAAAAAAAAAAGAAAGAAAGAAATCGCTTCTGGCTGGGGGTACCATATGGGAAGCCAGGGGATAGAACCACGGTCTGTCCTAGGCTAGCATGTGCAAGGCAGACGCCCTACGCCCTGCACCACTGCTCCGGCCCTCATCCCCTCACTTTTTTTTGGGGGGGTTTCTTGGGTCACACCTGGCAGCGCTCAGGGGTGACTCCTGGCTCTACGCTCAGAAATCGCTCCTGACAGGCTCAAGGAACCATATGGGATGCCGGGATTTGAACCACCAATCTTCTACATGCAAGGCAAACGCCTTACCTCCATGCTATCTCTCCTGCCCCAATCCCCTCACTTTTAAGGTTAAGTGCCTAAAACTCCTGTAGTTTCTCTTCTGCCCTGAAGAAAAAAATTGTTCTAAGTTCTTAATTTTGGGGAATGGGTTTTGGGTAACCTCCTACCATGCTCAGGGGTTCCTCCTGGCTGTGCACTCAAGATCACTCCTTGGGACAGGTTGATATCATAGCGGTAGGCCATTTGCCTTGCACGCAGCTAACCCAGGACTGATTTCTGAGTGCAGAGCCAGGAGCAACCTCTGAGCGCCGCCATGTGTGACTCAAAAACCAGATAAAGGGGCCGGGCGGTGGCGCTCGAGGTAAGGTGCCTGCCTTACCTGCGCTAGCCTAGGAGACGGACCGCGGTTCGATCCCCCGGCGCCCCATATGGTCCCCCAAGCCAGGAGCGACTTCTGAGCGCATAGCCAGTAACCCCTTGCGTCACCGGGGGTGGCCCAAAAAACAAAAAAAAAAAAAAAAAAAAAAAAAAAAAAAAAAACCAGATAAAAAAAAAAAAGAGAGAGAGAGAGAGAATCACTCCTTGAAGGCTCTGGGGATCATATGGGATGCTGGGGATGAAACCTGGGTTAGTCACCTGCAAGACAAACACCCTCCCTGCTATAGGATCACTTTAAACCAGGGGTCTCAAACTCAATTTACCTGGGGGCCGCAGGAGGCAAAGTCGGGTTGATCCTTGAGTGCAAAGTCAGTAGTAAGTCTTCAACATTGGGGGGTTTGACCCAAACAACTAAAACAAAACAAAACAAAAAAAGATTCCTTTAGGGCAGGGCCACAAAATGTTGTATGGAGGGCCATTTGCGGCTCATGGGCCGAGAATTAGAGACTCCTGCTTTAGACTGAGAAGTGGGTGTTTTTTTTTTTTTGGTTTTTGGGCCACACCCGGCAGTGCTCAGGGGTTACTCCTGGCTGTCTGCTCAGAAATAGCTCCTGGCAGGCACGGGGGACCATATGGGACACCGGGATTCGAACCAACCACCTTTGGTCCCGGATCGGCTGCTTGCAAAGCAAACACCGCTGTGCTATCTCTCCGGGCCCAGAAGTGGGGTTTTTATAGGGCCTTAGTGCCAGAGAGATAGAACACTGCTGAGCATGCTCCCTCAAAGAACAGCCAAAACCTGGCAAAGGAAGCCCAAGAAATTTCTCTGCTCACAATGTCTTGAACCCAACTTTTGGGTTCAAATTACTCCTGCAAGTCCAGGCTACACCTCCCCTCAACTTTCTTCGGTTTTCAAGAATACCTCTGAAAAGGTTCTTTTATCCTGGTGGGGCTGGCGGTGGGCATAGGACTGGAGGGAGTGAACTGTCTGCAAGGCAAGTGCCCTCCCAGCTGTGCTATCTTTCCTTTAGCCAGCCTCCTCCAAAAATTCTGCAAACTGTCGCTTGCGAAAACACTGACTTCCACACAGAAGGCCTTGGCTTGGCTCTAGCCCAGAACTTTCATCTAAGTCACTCCCTTACCATCCAAAAGCCAATCTCTGCTTGGGGCCAGAATTATTGGTTTTTTTGTTTTGGATCCTTTAGCATAAAAGATAGTTATCTCCTTCAACTAAACAGGAAAACTATAAAAGAGGTTTCATTTGGGGCCAGGATTTGCACAGTGGGAGGGTGTTTGCCAGGAATAACCCCTGATCACTGCTGGGTGTGACCAAAAAACAAACAAACAAAAAAAAGATGTTGCATTTTATCCTTATTACAGCTTTTTATTTTCATTGTTATTACTATTTTTTTGGCCACACTAGGTGGTGCTCAGAGGTGTGTGTGTGTGTGCGTGTTGTGTGTGTGCGTGTATGTAGTTGTTTGTGTGTGTGTGTGTGTGTGTGTGTGTGTGTAGTTGTTTTTTTGTTTTAGGGCCACACCTGGCAGTGCTCAAGGTTTCATTCCTGGAGGTGCTCAGAGGATCCTAGTGTGTGTGTGTGTGTGTAGTTGTTTTTTTGTTTTAGGGCCACACCTGGCAGTGCTCAAGGTTTCATTCCTGGAGGTGCTCAGAGGATCCTAGTGGTTGCTGGGGATCGAACCTGGGAAGGCCATATGCAAAGCAAAAGCCCTCCTTTCTATATTATGGCTCTAACCCCTGAAACGTTAACATTTGTAGTTCCAATTGTGAGAACCAAAGACCGCTGGCCCAATACTAATAAAATGGTCACAAGCCCCCAGTAACAGGCTCACAGTATTTTCCCAATCTGAGCTAAGGCTTGGGGAGTTACCTCAGAGATTCAACCAGGGAATGTAACCTCTAAAGGTCAGGACCCTCCCCATTTTGCTGAAATAGAGGAACTAGGTGGGTCTGGAATGTTCCACCAGATAAGGCCCCCTTGACAACCAAAGCTGAGTCAGAGTTAAGTCGAGGCATCAGTGCTAAGAAATTATGTGATTTGTGCACAAATACACATAGGCCAGTCATACATGTGGTGAAGAATGAACTGTTTGTATTAATCAATGAAATGCTTGTGTGGTTAAAGCTTGTAAACTCTATATAAACTGTTTGGTTTTTGTTGGGGGCCACATCTGGCAGCGCTCAGGGGTTACTCCTGGCTCTGCTTGCAGAAATCACTCCTCCTGGCAGACTCGGATGATCATGAGATGCTGGGGATCTAACACCGGATCAGCAGTGTGCAAGGCACACGCCCTACCACTGTGCAATCACTCCGGCCTCCTAAATAAACTGACGGGAATTTTGAATCGAGGTCCGTGTCAGGACTCCATAGTGTTGGCTGAGACTTAGATCTCAGCTAGCTGAATAAACTCCCTTTTGTACCTCGCATTATCAGAGGTGGTCTTTGACTCCGATGTCAACTTGGATCCTACCCAATCACTGGTCACAATCACAGGATGTCTATAAGGGTTATTATTTCTGGAATCTGCTTTTTAAGATGGGAAAAAAAATCAAAACCAACCATCAAAATGTTGGTCTGGGGACAAGATGGTTGGCCTTGTGCTAAATGGTTAATTACATTGGCACCGTCTGGATCTTGAAGGCCTTGCTTCCTTGCCACCTGGTAGAGGGTCTCCAAACCCCCAAACATCCAGGCACACCTATTCCAAAGCTGACCCTGTGAACTAGTCCAGCCGGCCATTAGCATGTTTTGTTTTGTTTTTCAGGCTGAAAGTGGGGTTCAAGCCCTGTGCCCAACCCCAGCCCAGTCTATAGCTTGGAGTGGTCCACCTGTGAAAGAACAAAGACAATCTGAGGATCCAGAGCTATAACACAGTAAATAGGGCATGGGTTCGATCCCCAGCATCCCATATAGTCACTTGAACCTGACAGTAGTGATTTTTTGAGCACAGAGCCAGGAGTAAACTCTGAGCACCAACATCAGGGTGTGGCCCAAAAACAAAGAAAAGAAAAAAAGAGGGGCCGGAGAGATAGCATGGAGGTAAGGCGTTTGCCTTTCATGCAGGAGGTCATCGGTTCGAATCCCGGCGCCCCATATGGTCCCCTGTGCCTGCCAGGAGCAATTTCTGAGCCTGGAGCCAGGAATAACCCCTGAGCACTGCTAGGTGTGACCCAAAAACCAAAAAAAAAAAAAAAAAAAAAAAAAAAAAAAGAAAGAAAAAAAGAAAGGAGTGAGGGAGGAAAGGAGAAAGAAAAAGAAAAAATAAAGGAGGGAAGGAGGGGGGCCGGCGAGGAGGCGCAAGAGGTAAGGTGTCTGCCTTACAAGCGCTAGCCAAGGAAGGACCACGGTTTGATCCCCTGGCATCCCATATGGTCCCCCCCCAAGCCAGGGGCGATTTCTAAGCGCTTAGCCAGGAGTAACCCCTGAGCATCAAACAGGTGTGACCCGAAAAAAAAAAAAAGGAGAAAGGGGAGGGAGGGAAAGAAGAAAGGAGGAAGAGAAGGAAGGAAGGAAGGAAGGAAGAAGGAAGGAAGGAAGGAAGTAAGGAAGAAGGAAGGAAGGAAGGAAGAAGAAGAAGGAAGGAAGGAGGGAAGGGGGAAAGGGAAGGAAGGAAGGAGGGAAAGAGAAAAGGAAGGAAGGAGGGAAGAAGGAGGGAGGGAGAGAAGAAGGAGGAAGGAAGGAAGAACAAAAAGGGAGGAAGGAAGGAAGAAAAGGGAAGAGAGGAAGAAAGGGAGGGAGGATCTAAATAGGAATTAGATTCGGGAATCAGTGAAGAGGTCAAACTCGGTGCTGGCTTAGGTCCAAACTTGCTGGAATCTGGAGAAAAATAGACATACCCCAGCTGCCATTGTTTGCCCTAACCGCAAGTTTCAATCCTGTAACATTTTATGCTTATTTTGCCCCCAAATGAACAAATGAACTGCCGAAATGGCAGTGACCTACATACACCCCATCCCAATCGGTGGCAGAGAGGCAGTGACCCCATCCCAATCGGGGGGTGGAGAGGTAGCATGGAGGTAGGACATTTGCCTCACATGCAGAAGGACAGTGGTTCAAATCCCAGCAACCCATATGGTCCCCCAGAGCCTGCCAGGAGCGATTTCTGAGCTTAGAGCCAGGAGTGGCCCCTGAGCAACATTTCCCCCATCTTTTCTGGTCATCTATAGGATGACTTGCCCCCCTGTGGCAAGTCACATTCCATAATTCCATATTCCACAATTCTTTTTTTTTGGGGGGGGGTGGTCACACCCGGCCGCACTCAGGGGTTACTCCTGGCTCTATGCTCAGAAGTAGCTCCTGGCAGGCACGGGGGACCATATGGGACACTGGGATTCGAACCAACCACCTTAGGTCCTGGAATGGCTGCTTGCAAGGCAAACGCCGCTGTGCTATCTCTCCAGCCCCATTCCACAATTCTTATAGATATTTATTCCTTCAGGCTGGATCCCTTGCTCCTAACAGTCTGTGTGATGGGGGGGGGAGGGCTCTCTATAACACACATTGGCCTAAGAAACAAAACATGACCCTGAAAAAAAAGGGGGTGACTTCCAGGAAGTGAGAAAAGTGCAGGAAAAGTTCAGAAAGACAACCAGGAGATTGACAGACTCTAACATGCAGTCTTTATTACTGGCTAGGTCACCCCCTTTCCGCAAGTCAGAGAGCGACCCTTGTTGTAAATTCTAACAAGCTTGGGCCTGGAGAGATAGCACAGCGGTGTTTGCCTTGCAAGCAGCCGATCCAGGACCAAAGGTAGTTGGTTCAAATCCCGGTGTCCCATATGGTCCCCCGTGCCTGCCAGGAACTATTTCTGAGCAGACAGCCAGGAGCAACCCCTGAGCACCGCCGGGTGTGACCCAAAAACAAAAAAACAAAAGCAAAACAAAAAAAAATTCTAACAAGCTTATATACTAGTTTTATCATTCCATAACATCATTAATCATTAAACAGATGGTATATAATTTTTACATTTTATCTTTCAAATGTTCTTTCCAGTGACATACAAATGACATAATTTTCATAAAACCCATACTGCTCAGATACATCTGGTAGCCCTGGGTTCAATGGAGTGTAGGAGGTATTCAACCATATCTTGTTTTTCCTGCATTCTTTCCTTTGGAAACTCCTCTAAGATTTTACTTTGGTTCTCTTAATGACTGGAGTCGGCCCACATCCTTTTATTCTCAGGCATCCTGCTGATGCCAAAGAAGTTTTATGGCTCTGTCCCCTGCCAATGGGGGTTCAGGAGCCGGGCAGAAACAACTTTGCAATGATTTAAAATCTAATCTCACAGCTAAATCTAAAATAGTTTTGGAAATTGTTTTAGTTAGTCTTTTCTCATGTTTGTACAGTCTTACAGGAATGAGAGAGAGAACTGGAGAGAGGGGGCGGGGAGAGAAAGAGAGAAAGAGAAAGAACTGGGGATTTTCATGGCCCAAAACTGCACATAATGAACTGATCCAAGAAACAACTTTGGAAACGTGTAGAGAAAGAGAAAGTGAAAGAACTGGGGATTTTCATGGCCCAAAACTGCACATAATGAACTGATCCTAGAACAACTTTGGAAATGTGTACCTGATGGTGATTCAATTAATTAAAGGCAGTTTATAATATTTCAAAAAGTAAGGACAGGGTGGCTGGAGCACGTGGCCGACCCAGGACAGACCTGGGTTTGATCCCCGGTGTCCCATATGGTTCCCCAAAGACAGAAGCGATTTCTGAGCATATAGCCAGGAGTAACCCCTGAGTGTCACCGGGTGTGGCCCCAAAATAAAATAAAATAAAATAAAATAAAATAAAATAAAATAAAAAGGAAGGGCAGGGAGGGGGTATATTTGCATGCAGGAGCTCAAAATCCCTTTTCTACTCACCTCCTCCCTCTCCCCCTCCCACCACGTTGGCAAGGAACAAAAGAACAGGCAGACACCCCCACCCCCATTTTTCTGAAGCCCGAGAGATAAGACGGGGAGGGCGCTGGTCTTGCACTTGGAGGACTCAGATTCATTCGAGCCCCCCAAAGAAAAGTAGGGACACTTGGGGGGAGGCGACTTATGCTAAGACTTCAGACAACTGGGCTTGCAAGAGGCCAAGCCAGGTTCGATTCCTGGAACCCTCCAGGGTCCCTGGAGCCTGCCAGGAGCAATTTCTTTTTCTTTCTTTTTTTTTGGGGGGGGAGGGTCACACCCGGACAGCGCTCAGGGGTTACTCCTGGCAGGCTCTGGGGACCATATGGGATGCCGGGATTCGAACCACCGTCCTTCTGTATGCAAGACAAACGCCCTACCTCCATGCTAGCTCTCCGGCCCCAGGAGCGATTTCTGAGCGGAGAACCAGGAGTAACCCCTGAGTGCCGCCGGGTGTGGTCCCCCAAACCCAAAACTTACTCCCCCAAATAAAAAAGACCCTCCCTGTTTGGAGGGGCTGGAGCGGATAGCACAGCGAGAAAGGCGCTTGCTTTGCAAGCAGCAGACCTGGGTTCGACCCCTAGCATCCCATAGGGTCCCCCCAAAAAAAGCACCTAGCACCCCTGGCTGTGACCCCCAAAACTAAGCAAAAAAAAAAGACCCTCGTTTGGAGGTGCCCTACTTCGGCCCCCCAAAAACAGGCTGTACCCCAAACTCAGGTTCAGAGGCAGGGGAGAAGAGAAACTTACGATTAAGTCTTGTCCCCAGCACACTTCCCGGCAAAGTGGCTTTGGAGGGAGCAGAGGTGGAACCCGGAGCAGGGGGTGTGGGGGGCCCTGATTGGACATGCTTGCTGCTTTGTCCAATCCGGTGCGACTGTCCTGGGGGAGTTACCAATTTCCCCTGCTTGGGGTGAAAATCCTGGAGAAGTTTTTTTTTTTTTTTTTTTTTTTTTTTTTTTTATGAGAACAAAGATGTAAAGAAAGAGGACAAGGTAAAGTTACTGTGGGAAGACAGTCACCCATAAACAGAATTCTCAGAAGAAATCCCCTTGCTGACACCTTAATTTTGAACTTTCAGTCAAAGAACATTAAGAAAAATAAAACAGGGGCCGGAGAGATAGCACAGCGGCATTTGCCTTGCAAGCAGCCGATCTAGGATGAAAGGTGGTTGGTTCGAATCCCGGTGTCCCATATGGTCCCCCGTGCCTGCCAGGAGCTATTTCTGAGCAGACAGCCAGGAGTAGCCCCTGAGCACTGCCGGGTGTGGCCCAAAAACCAAAACCAAAAAAAAATAAACAAACAAACAAAAAAAACCCACATGCACAATTACTTTGTCCCTCATGCCCCCAGATTGTAGTACATTATAACATTTCTTAGCTGTACACAAAGCAATCTAAAGCCACAAAATTAAAAAAAAGCCACAAAATTTATATAACTCCTTTAACATTGAAGGCATAGTATTTTTTTTTTACAGTTCCATGCACATGCATATTAGTTTAAGTTAACCTCAAATGTTTACGTGTTTTTTGTAAGGATTAGAGTCAAAGGAGCACAGCAAAAACGGTGTTAGAGAGGCAATTGTTGTTTGCATAGGCCCAGCAAAATATGGGGAACATGGAAAGGTAAAGCCTTGGCCTACATACAAGGAGACCTTACCTTACCCCTGGCATAAGACCAACTCTAGGCTCCAGACATACTAGGTTGTCCAATCCAAGTCATTTTCTATAGTGCCAATACACTTTTATTTTTCACACAGTCACTGTTGTTGGTGTCAGGTTTCTGTAGTTAAAGATACTGGAATCTGTGCATATCCTACATCAAAGTCAGGATGATGTGGAGCATCCTCTAGTTTCACCTCACAATTAGTGGGCAATGCAGAGAGCCCTGTCCTCAAACCTGGTCTTTGTTGATGTTAAGTCTTCTCCATGTTAAGGGAAGTCTCTTTTGAGTAGGTCGATGTCAGAGCAGCAGTAGGGTCTTCCCTAGTAGAGGATTGCTTCCAGGTGATGTTATAAACAACCTCCATTGTTTCGTAGATGGCATCCCTGGTTCAATGGTGAATGTAAAATGCCAATTCTTCTGAGGCCTGAGCCAGGTCATGATGTCAATGTTCAGGGTGTAAGATCCCATTGCAATACAAGATTTGTGTGTTCCCATCTCTATTAGATAAGAACTTGTTTGTATGTATAGTATTTTCCCATTTAATGTGCCTATGCAAAAGAGGAACAAAGCCATATGGCTTTATTGGTGCATATGGGGGCCGCTAGAACAAGTCCAACAATCCCCGTGACTTGGTTCTAACATAACTTTAAACTGAAGAACTCTGCTACCAAAATTCCTTATTGAGGGTCAGAGAGATAGCATGGAGGTAAGGCATTTGCCTTTCATGCAGAAGAACGGTGGTTCTGATGAGGAAAAACTTCTTAAACTTTTTAGGTCTTATATATTTTAAACTTCTCTTTTTCATTAAACTGCCCCATTTTAGAATCCTAGCTTGCAAACAAACACCCCTGCCAGAAGTGCCTCAGAGACAAAGAGGCCTCAGGCAGCCAGCTGGGTTAAGATAAGAGCAAGCTCTGCTCTCACAGCTCCCAAGGACAGCAAGCCTGGGAAATAAAGACCAGCCTTGGGCATGTGAGACCCAGGTTTATGCTTACTGTTATTCATGTTTTAGCTGCCACTTTAAGTAAGTTTTAAGTTTTATAAGATTATATATATATATATATATACATTAATAGTTAAGTTAGTTGTCAAGTATTCTTATATTATTCTTTCTTATTTACTGCTAATAATTATAAGCCTAAAGTGATTTCAGCAGTACCAACCAGAGGAGGCTCCCGGCGCCAGAAAGCCCAACTCCCATGCTTCTGGGGCTGACATATGTGCTGCAAGGGAATCTGATGATTAGCTACATTTGCACTCCATCCTCCCTGGAAGGAACCTTGAGTTTTAATGATCCCCTTTCTTCTTTGTAACTAACAAGGCCAGGTTGTTCACATCCTGGTTCACTGTGACAAGATAAGCTGACATCTGCAACATGTAACCATGGAGTTGGTGAGTTTTAATGACCATATCTTTGTTCAATGAGTATGTCTCTTTCTTCTAAGTTATGATGCCTTTCTGAAAATGTAAGCCTATATATTTTTTTTTTCACAGCTACGCCTGTGACTGATAAGGGAAATAATGCTGTTCTTGCTTTGAAATTTCCTATATAAACTCTGCAGAAAAGAGCCTCGGGGTTTCTGCTCTGAGATCTGTCTCAGCAGACGACCCTGACGGCCAGAATAAACTCACCTTTTTGCTCGTGCATGGTCTGAGTCTCTTTGAAACACTCGAGGCGCCCGAAAGGACAGGGGGCTCATTGCTCTAGATCCTAACAGTTCGAATCCCGCCATCCCATATGATCCCCTGTGCCTGCCAGAGGCGATTTCTGAGCATAGAACCAGGAATAACCCCTGAACGCTGCCGGGTGTGACCTCCCCAAAAAAAAATTCCTTATTGAACAGATCACAAAGAGAAGAACAGACAAAATGTGGGTAAAATCATCACTGTATAAGAGAATATTTAGTAAGAGTTATAGCTGTTGGGGCCAGGAAGGTGGCGCTAGAGGTAAGGTGTCTACCTTGCAAGCGCTAGTGTAGGATGGACCACAGTTAGATCCCCCGGCGTCCCATATGGTCTCCCCAAGCCAGGGGCGATGATTTCTGAGCGCATAGCCAGGAGTAACCCCTGAGCATCAAACAGGTGTGGCCCGAAAAACCAAAAAAAAAAAAATTTAAAAGGCAGGCTTGGGGGTGCCATATGGGATGCTGGGAACTGAACCCAGATCTGTCCCAGGCAAGCAAATGCCCTATGTCTGTGCCATCCCTCCGGCCCAAATACAAAATTATTATTTTAATGAATAATTGCAGGTTTCTTCTTAATTGGGGTGGTGAGTCCTGGTGTAAGGTTTTCTGGAGTTGGGGGGAATGAGGCAGTCCCCACTGTGAAAATTGAACATTATTATTGAGCCCTGGTTATGGAATGTTGATGGGTTTTCTTTTATTTCTTTTATAGGGGTCCTCGCCCTGCACCCAGCTAATATTGGATCCACAGCTTGTCTGCTCACTGCGAATGTTGACTTGGCTTGTCAATGGTTGCTGGCTTGCTTTTTTGCAATCAATGTTTGCTTTTGTCAAGGTTCATCTCCTTCCAGGCAGGAACAGGGGCCTCCTTTTGAAAAGGATCTAAAGTGACCTGGTAACTGTTGAGGGCAAACTTATGACCAAGCTTTACTATAACACAGCCTGTATAGAAGTCCCTCAGGCATTTTGATGAAATAAGGCAAAGCTGACAGTGTAACCCAGATATATGCAGAGCTAGCAGCAGAAAAGTTATTGTACCCAAACCCCCTAGATCAATTTTTTTTAACACTTATAGACACAATCACCCATTTGTCCCTTTTTTTTGTTTTGTTTTCTTTTGGAGCCACACCGATGACACTCAGGGGTTAGTCATGGCTATGTGCTCAGCAATCATTCCTGACTTGGGGGACCATATGGAATGTCAGGAATCAAACCATAGTCCATCCTAGGTTAGCACGACTTACTGCTTGCGCCACCTCTCCGGCCCCTCATCTGTCTTTTTGTGGGCCTAACCGGTTGGTCAGCTTTGACACTCTTTGTTTGCTTATCTTGTGCTAAATCAGTAGCAGATATATCCAACTTAAAACCTCCCAGACATCCTGACAAGCCTATGACATTTAAGTTATGACCACAGTGCTCTCAGTTACCAACCTTGATCACGCTTATTTTATTTTATTTTATTTTATTTTGGTTTTGGGGTGCATCTGGTGGTGCTCAGGGGTTACTCCTGGCTCTGCGATCAGAAATTACTCTTGGCAGGCTCAGGGGACCTTATGGGATGCTGGGGATTGAACCTGGGTTGGCCATGTGCAAGACAAATGCTCTACCCACTGAGCTATTGCTCCAGGCCCATATTTTTATTATTATTATTATTATTATTATTATTATTATTTATTTGTTGTGTATGTAAACATTTCCATGGAATTCTTATGTTACTGATCCTACCGTGATTGGTGATTTGCCCTACCCTAGGATGTGACCTGGCATTCTGCTCCCACCCTAGGGTGGTACCTGATTCTCATGAGTAAAAGCAAGGGTCTGTGGAAGACAAGGGCTTTTTTCTGGGACCGATTCTGGGGCTTTTGGCTTCAGCCTTCTGCATGGAATAAAACTGTATCTTCAGAAGCCTGACTGCCTGTTAAGCTTTCTTCACGCCGCATTCACCTTGCAGCTGAACAGGGGGCAGACACGTGGTCCTGAAAAGAGATAGAAATATTAGCTGCATTTGCCCTGTTTTACTGAACTCCATTTTGTTGCTGAACTCCATTTAAGTTGTTTTGTTGTTTGCCCTATTTCCCCTCATAACGCCCTCCCCTGTTTTAACTCCCTTATCTTCAGTGCCCACAGATATGTGAGCAGTCCATGGAGCTAGTGGGCCTGAGCAGTTCCTAGAACTGAGGGGCCTGAGCAGTCCCTGGAATTAAGTGGGCCTGAGCCCCAATATGTGGGCACCGATATTTTTTCCACTATGCTAGTGTTTTTCCATTCTACCCAAAAGCCCGCTTTTACCTTATAAGGGAGTAATGAGTGAGTGTGGATTTTTCCCTGACTAAAAAGTATATAAGCTGTTTGTCCATAGGCCTTGGGGGTCCTTTGCTTCTGTCCTGTGGTGGGCACGCACTGGACTCTGACCAGCCAGAATAAAGAACTTGCTTGTGCTTTTGCCTGAGTGTCAGTCTCTTTATTCCTCCGAGTCGGGCAGTTGGACTACAGGACTTTCAGACCTTTCAGTCCGAACTTAAGGAGAAAGACCTCATCCTCCATCCCTCCATCAAGGGTTGTATTGCAACAATCATTATTATTATTATTATCATTATTATTATTATTATTATTTTGCTTTTTGGGTCACACCCAGTAACGCTCAGGCTCTGCGCTCAGAAATCGGTCCTGGCTTGGGGGACCATATGGACACTGGAGGACTGAATCACGTTCTGTCCTAGATCAGTGTGTGCAAGCAAATGTCCTACCGCTTGTGCCACTGCTCCGGCCCCTTATTTTATTTTTTAAAATTTGTATTTATTTTTTTTTCAATATAAATGAAATGTTCATTATTGAAAATGTGTAAATTCTGGGCCCAGAGAGATAGCACAGTGGCGTTTGCCTTGCAAGCAGCTGATCCAGGACCAAAGATGGTTGGTTCGAATCCCGGTGTCCCACATGGTCCCCCGTGCCTGCCAGGAGCTATTTCTGAGCAGACAGCCAGGAGTAACCCCTGAGCACCACCAGGTGTGGCCCAAAAACAAAAAAATATATATATATATATATATATATATATATATATATATATATATATATATTTAATTCAAAAAAAATAGAAAAAAGAGGGAAAAAAGAAAAGAAAAAAAGGAAAGGTATACATTCTCTTAGTAAACATACCTTTTTTAATTTAGTAGAGGACAATCCTAAACTCCATTGGTGAATGCTGTATTCGAACTTTAATACTTCTTGCAAAACTGATTTCAAGGCTATGAATTTCCTAAGTTATTGCCTGTCTGTGAAGCTCTATGTAATTACTTCAAATCTGAATGATGATATAGCCAGACAATATTTTTGTTGAGATGTTCATTTCATTGAGTCTTTGTATATCTTATATACATTTCATTGAGTCTTTGTATATCTTATTTTTTTTTAAACTTACAGGGTCTGATGGTCTTGGCCGACTCCTTTTATCCTAGCTTCCCAGCCAGGGATGTCCCTGTAAGGTTGTTGTATTTTTTTTCTTTTGTTTTTGTTTTTGGGCCACTCCTGGTGGTGCTCAGGGGTTACTCCTGGCTGTCTGCTCAGAAATAGCTCCTGGCAGGCACGGGGAACCATATGGGACACCGGGATTCGAACCAACCACTCGTCTGCTTGCAAGGTAAACGCCACTGTGCTATCTCTCCGGGAACTGTCCCTGTAAGGTTTGCAGGGGGTTAAAAATTAGGCAGTTCCTGCTTCCATCATGAGAGGGACAGGTCATGTTTGAAGATACCAGATAAAGGTTGGTGTTGGGTTACACCTTATTTTACCTAAAACAAATTAATCCATAGTTTCTTTGTATCTATTTTTTTTACAACTTGGTTTTACCCAAAACAAAGATTGTCTTACTTGTAAACCTGGGTGGATTTACTGTCCCACCAGGGATGATCTCTGTACTCAATAAAAATGGTAGTTCCAATAACCTTTAGGCCAAGGTTATTCCTTTCCATGCCTCTCATATTTTGGTGGGCCTATGCAAACAACAATTGCCACTCTAACACCGTTTATACTGTGCTCCTTTGACTCTAAAACGCACCCACTTAAAATTTGAGGTTAACTTAAGCTAATATGCATGTACATGGAAATGTAAAAAATACTATGCCTCTAATGTTTAAGGAGTTACATAAGTTTGATGGCTTTAGATTACCTTGTGTGCTGTTAAGAAATATCATAATGTGCTACAATCTGGGAACTTGAGGGACAAAGTAATTGCACATGGATTCTGTTTTATTTATCTTAACTTTCTTTGGCTGAAAGTTCAAAGTTAAGATATCAGCAAGGGGACTTCTTCTGATAATTATGTTATGGGTGATTGTCCTTCCACTGTAATTTTTACCTTATCCTCTTTCTTTACATCTTTTCTTCTCATAATTCAAAATAAAAAAAAATTATAAAAAAAAATGGTAGTTCCAGGGGCCGGGCGGTGGCGCTGGAGGTAAGGTGCCTGCCTTGCCTGCGCTAGCCTAGGACGGACCGCGGTTCGATCCCCCGGCGTCCTATATGGTCCCTCAAGAAGCCAGGAGCAACTTCTGAGCGCATAGCCAGGAGTAACCCCTGAGCGTCACAGGGTGTGGCCCAAAAACCAAAAAAAAAAAAAAAAAAAAAAAATGGTAGTTCGGGGGTTTGGGGAAAAAAAAAAAAGAAAAAAAAATGGTAGTTCCAGCAGGCACTGAGAGCCATACTAGGTAGAAGACTGCCCGACTATACGTGTTTCACCCTCAGCCTGTTCTGGATTATTTCTTCTGTGACCCTGATTCAAACTCGTTCACCTGGACTTGGAGATACAGCATGTGGGGTGATTTTACAGGTTGGAGCCAGAAAAGAAAAACATTTGGTCTGGTTTTCCCAGGCCATCAGTCATGAGGACTAACTGCAGGGGAATAATAGCAGGATATTGGCCCATAACATACATCATGAGGACTGACCTCGGGGAGACCCCAATTGATCTGTTTGCAGAGTCCATGGAGAATTTACAACCTTACCAAGGACACGTCAATCCATCCCTTTTCCAGCCCTAGAATTCCACTGCAGGCTGCAGGTGGATGCACCTTTAGCAGCCTCTACAAAGACTGTCAGACCTCACCTGAGAGCGCACCCCGACCCCCTAATAGGGACCCCCAAAGATCAAATCTGTTCTGCCTGCCTTTTCTTTTCCTGCAACCTTTCAGTCCCTGTTTAAGGCTAGCTCTGATTCTGGCAGGACTGTACTGCCTCATAAACACCACGGCTGTGTCCCCTCCCCAAAACAAAAAATATACCGTATTTTCCGGCGTATAAAACGACTCCCTAATTTTGCAGTTAAAACACAGGTTTAGGCCTATATTCGCTGTATCAGACAGAACGTTCCTGTGCTGCAACTGTATGTACCACAGTGAGCCAGTCACAACAAGCAAAGGTCCAAAGGTTATGCTGTAATAGACTTCCTCTCTGACTCTGGCCAATCTGAGCAGGCTTTTGACAGTGTAGATTCGGGTCCAGAACATTGTCTAATTTGCATGCATCAAAAGCCTGCTTGGATTGGCTGACTTAGAGAGGCGGTTCGAGCAACCCTGCAGTGATTGGTGCAGGATCAAGTTGGAAAATTCGTTTTCTGGCAATATCCAGACAATTTTCGTTTAGCGGCATATTGAAACACTTTTCGGGATATACTCGGCGTATAAGACGACCCCCGATTTTCAGTTGACTTTTTTCTTGTTTCAAAAGTCGTCATATACGCCGGAAAATACGGTAAATAAAAATAATTGCCCTTGCATTTAACCCATCTGGGTTTGAGGTTTATTTTCCCGCTAGCCGGCACCTTGACGCTATCCCGCCTCTTTGGAAATATGAACCAATCAGGAGACGCCTGGGGCGCATGTTCTATAACCTCCAGCAAAGACTGGCTGGAGAACGGGAAACTCCCACTTTGGGGTCTATTGTCCTTCCGAGGCTGCCGTCACCCCTTTGAAAACTACAACTCCCGGCAGGCAACGCTTCGCGCAAGCGCGGTGCCTGCGGCGCGGTGCGTCCGCGTGTAGCATGTCGGCGCTGCGCTGGGGCTGGGGCGCAGCGGGGCTAGGGCGGGTCCTGCGACCCCTGGGCCGCCCCGGGCCCCCAGCCTACGAAGGTAAACTGGGAGCTCCGGGAGGTGGGGTTCGCGGAAGCTGTACGCTCTCTAGGCCTTGCAGCCTATGCCAACTTCCCCGGTGACCTTTGGCTTTTCGGAACCCCCCCCTCCCCGGGAATCCAGCTGGCCCTGTCCCTCCCTGTTCGAACCCTTTGTCCCTTTGCTCTGTATAGTTATGGGGAACCCACCGATTCGGCTCCGTTTTCACTCGCCTGGACACCCCCCCCCCCAACTGTCCAAACAGGGTTCCAGATTCAGGCACATTAACCTTTGACTTTTGATTTCTTTGGAAGCCACCTTCCCCGACCCAATTGCTTTTCGGGGTTCTTGGCTCTGAAGCTTTCATCATTCTAGGACCCCGAGTTTCTAAGCCAGCAAGGGTGTCCTGTTTACCTTTGACCTCTTGGCTGTTTGGTTTTGTTTTGTTTTCTCTCGCTAATCGAAGCCCAGATTGATTCCCTGGCCTGTCCACTGAGTTCGGGCCTCCTTTGATCCCAGCTTGTGCCCCAGAAAAGGATCCACCCTCCACTTATGTTGCTGCTGCCCGCTCTCTCCTTTCTTCCCTGCAGGCGCCCTGGATGGACGCTTCTGGGGCTGCAGAAGGTACTCTTCAGCCAATCCCTGTGTCCAGGAGATCCGCAAGGACTGGGGCCACGCGGAACTGTTAGAGGGTGAGCAGCACCCCAGGGCTTGGAGCCGGGAGCCCCTGTTTGCAACCTCAACCAACATGCTGGTCCCGCTCATCTCTTGATCCTGGAAGCTTCAGGCATTTACAAGAAAACTTTGTAAAATAGAATAAGTAGGGGTCTGGCGCAGGGAGGCTGCTTGCCTTGAATGCAGCCTATTCAATCATTCTCTGGCACCCCATAGGGTCCCCAGAACACTGCTGAGAGTGATCCCTAAGCTCAGAGCCAAATGTAGCTCCTGAGCACCTCTCTGGTTGTGGCCTGAAAGAAAATCAGACATAAATAAGCAAACCAAAGATCCTGCTTGTGTAGGTCCCTCCCTACTCGATGAGCCACCATGCTCTCATGCTCTGCCTTCATTCTAATGTTTGGTGGGAATATTATCCGCCCCCCCACCCTGCAGTGCTGTGGTGCAAATGGTAGTCCTGGGCATAAAAAAGCCTGTAGTGGCTCTTAGGGGTGACTGGGCCAAGATTGAAGCTATAAAAGGGCCTGAGTTGAATGAGGGGTGTTAGTTGAAGGAGGATGGCAGCCCCAAGACTGGGGAGGGGGATACTGGAGCAATAGCACAGCAGGTAGGGCTTTTGCCTGTTGGCAGCTGACCCAGGTTTGATCCCTGTATGGCACCCTATACAGTCCCCCAAGCACCACTAGAAATTATTCCTGAATGCAGAGCCTTGTGCATTGCTGGATGTGGCCCCCCCCCTCTAAAAAAAGGTGGATGAGCATCTTATTAAAGTATAAATCTGATTTTTCAGGCTCTGGTGGTACATGAGCTAAGTGGGTTTGAGGGGCTATTAGGACCCAATTAGCAAATGTGCAGAGCCAAGCCCTCTGCTTTTCAGGTCAGCACCTTACCCCCTTCATGTATGGATCTGGAGGGGTGCCAGTTGTCTCCCCTGAAAGTGTCCCCCGACCTACCCCTCCGCAGTGCTGGAGGCGCGGGTGCGGCAGTTGCAGGCAGAAAACGTGTCCGCGGTGAAGGTGGTAAAGAAGGTGTCCCCGAAGGCCGATGGCGCGCTCTCCAAGCCCCCCAAGAAGGCCCGCAAAGCCTGGACAGAAGAGCCGAAGAAGGTGGCAGTGGAGAAGCAGAAAAAAGCCCCTGCGCCTGCCAAGAAGCCAGCTGTCTCCCAGAGACGCCAGGCACAGCTGCTCCTGGAGCCCCAGCTGCAGGATCAGAAGTTGCACCAATGCCTGCAGTGCTGGACCACCGAGACTACCAGCAGCCCCTGGGATGAGCAACTGGCCCAGCTACTGCAGGACGCCCCTCGGAGGCTGAGCGAGGAGGAGCAACAGCAGCAGCTGCCCGAGGGCAGTCCTATTCGGGCACGAGTGGAAGCGCAGCAGCAGCGCCTCCTTTCCTTCTTGGAGAGCTGCGTGCTGTCCGGCCACCTGGCCCTGGCCCACCATGTCCTGACCACACAGCACTCCAGGGCGCGGCTGCCGCAGCAGCTGACGCTCCCCATGTACAACACCATCATGCTGGGCTGGGCACGCCAGGTGAGTTGCACAGCTGATTTTTTTTTTTTGGTTTTTGGGCCACACCTGGTGATGCTCATACTCCTGGCTATGCGCTCAGAAATCGCTCCTGGCTTGGGGGATGCCAGGGGATCGAACCAGGTCTGTCCTGGATCTGCTGAGTGCAAGGCAAACACCCTACTGCTTGCGCCACCACTCTGGTGTCCACCAGGTTCGATTCTTGGCATCCCAGAAGGTCCCCTGACTCTTGCCAGAAGTCAGTCCTGAGCATCACTGGGTATGTTCCCAAAACAAAAAAGAAATTTGTAAGAGCCGGAGTGATAGTTTAGCTGGCAGGGCATTTGCCTTGCAGGCGGCCAACCTGGGTTTAATCTCGGCATCCCATAGGGCTACCCTGAGCCCCACCAAGAGTGATTGCTATATCGACCCCTCTGTAAATCTGACTCTGAGGCCCAAGATGGGCAACAGGTTAGGCCTTCTGAAACTCCTGGACCCCCCAGGCGTAATCCCTGAGCACAAAACTAAGAGTCAACCCTGAGCATTGCCAAGTGTGGGTACCCAAGTAACACACAAAAGTAACACACACTTCCCCCTTTGGTGGTGGTTTTCTGGCTCTTTTTCTTTAGACCTTCCCCATCTCACTTTCCCTTAATCATTACAGAGGTTATGACGAGGGAGAGGTAGTACAAGGGTACACCTAGCTCTCTATAGTCTGCTCACAGATTTTTTTTTTTTGTTTTCAGTTTTGGGGTCATACCTGGAGGTGCTCAAGGGTTACTCCTGGCTCTTCACTCAGAAATCACTCCAAAATAAAAATCTGTGAGCAGGGGCCAGAGAGATAGCACAGTGGTAGGGTGTTCGCCTTGCGCGCAGCTGATCCAAGATGGATGATGGTTTGAATCCCAGCATCCCTTATGGGATTACCTGGAGCAATTTCTTTTTCTTTTTTTTTTTTTTTTTTCGTTTTTGGGTCACACCTGGTGACACTCAGGGGTTACTCCTGGCTATGCACTCAGAATTTGCTCCTGGCTTGGGCGTACCATATGGGATGCCCAATCGTAGTATGTCCTAGGCTAGTGTTTGCAAGGCAGACAGACACCTTATCTCTAGCAGAGCCAGCCCCATGCTGGGAGCAATTTCTGAGTGCAGAGCCAGGAGTAACTCTAGAGCGCCACTGGGTGTGACCCCAAAACCAAAAAAAGAGATCACTTCTGGCAGGCTCAGGGGACCATATGGGGATCGAACCTGGGTTGGCCCTGTGCAAGGCAAACGCCCTACTGCTGTGCTATTGCTCTGGCCCCTGCTCACAGACTTTTTTTTTTTTGGTTTTTGATTTTGGGTCACACCCGGTGGCACTCAGGAGTTACTCCTGGCTCTGTGCTCAGAAGTTGTTCTTGGCAGGCTTGGGGGACCATATGGGATGCTGGGATTCAAATCGGGGCCCGTCCTAACTTGGCTGAATGCAAGGCAAATGCCTTACCGCTGTGCTATCGCTCCGGCCCCTGCTCACAGATTTTTATTTTGGGCTCACACCAGCTGGTGCTCAGGAATGGTTCTTTTGGCTCTGTGCTCAGGGATCACTCCTGGTGGGGCTGAGGGGGACCCTCTGCGGTGTCGGGGATCGAGCCTCCAGGCAGACCCCAGAATTCTGGTGTGTTGAGTGGACACTGAGCAGTGTTCATTGGCATCTGGGTTTTCATCTTGGGTTGGAAGGTTTCTGGGCTGGAGGACAGATCACCCCACTGTACCCTGCCTGAGTCGTGGCCAGCAAGCCAGTGGTGTGAGGGCTGAGCCCCAGGTCTATGAGCTTGAGGGGTATTGGGATGCCCTTGAGCTGGGTTTGGATGGCGTCCTCTAATGTGAATACATGGAATCGCCTGGTGCATCAGGACCCAGGTGCCCCTCTCACTGCTGCATGGGGGACCCCCAGCCCTCACTGCCCCATGCTTGTTCCCACAGGGGTCCTTCAAGGAGCTAGTGTACATTTTCTACATGCTGAAGGATGCAGGCCTGGCCCCGGACCTGCTCTCCTACGCCGCAGCACTGCAGTGCATGGGGCGGCTGGACAAAGATAAACAAATCATCCAAAGGTGGGGGGCACTGGCAGAGTGGTGTGGGGGTGAGGGGGCGCTGCGTGCATGCGTGACCTCAGTGAGGATGTGGGGCTCATTGATCCCTTCCTCCTGACCCCACATACAGGTGCCTGCAGCAGATGGACCAGGACGGGTTGCAGCTCGAGGACCTGTTTGCGGAGCCGCTGAGTTCCGAGGAACAGGCCGCTGTGTTGAGTGCGGTGCGCAAGGTCCTGCCCGACTTTCAGCTGCCTACCCCGCCCCCGCCCCCCACATCCGGCTGCAGCTCCCCACTGCTGACTGGGATCTATGCCCAGGTGAGGCCCTGCCCCCGGGGTCGACCGGGTGTGCCTTAGATTTCCTGTTCTTGCACCTGCAGCCCAATGGGGTACCCTCTGCCTTAGGGGGCACGCTGGTCCCCCTTGTTGCACTCGGATAATGAGGTGGTGTCAGGGATGATACTTGCTGCCTTGCACCCATCCTGAGCCCCCATCCTATTGGGCTGCAGTGCTGAGAGGCCAACCCAGGGCTTCCCCCATGTCAGACAAGGCCCCCTGTGTTCTTTTGATTTTCCGGCCACACCTCGGGGGCTCAGGGCTGACTCCTGGCTCTGAGCTCAGGGCTCCCAGTCTTGTAATGTCTAATTCAGTGCATGTTGGTTAATTCCAGAACATTTCATTTCTCAGAGGGGAGACCTCACCCCAGATCCTCTTCCCCTTTCAACCTGATGGCCCTGCCTACAGCTTCCTATGACTGGGGGACCTAGTTGGGGTGTGTCTGGTTTTCTCTCTGGCCTGAGGATCCTGTGTTTTGTGTGTGTGTGTGTGTGTGTGTGTGTGTGTGTGTGTGTGTGTTGAGAACCCCTATGTGTTTTCCAGCTTTGAGGAGGCCTGAGGGGGGGCGTGTGTCTGCTTAATCACCATGTGAGACCCCAGACTGTACACTTAGTATCTCTTGGACATTTATGCAGGAGTGTTTAGTTTCTCTTTTTTATTTTTTGGGCCATACCTGGCGATGCTCGGTTTACTCCTGGCTCAGCGTTCAGGAATCAATCTTGGTGGTGCGTAGGGGACCCTATGGATGCCAGGGATCAAACTCAGGTCGACTGTGTGCAAGGCAGATAGATGCCTGCTCCTGCTTTTCTAGTCCTCTGGCCGCTGTCCTTACCCTTACATGCCAACGACGGACTTGTGTGGTTTTGACTCTGAACGCATTGGTTTGGTTTGCTGCTATTTTTAATGCGTCTATTTCTAGACAGGTCAACACATTCACACCATTTCAAGTTTAAGAAGAAAATGCACCCGGGGACTGGAAGTGCCTTCCGGCCTGTGCAGCCCACACCCCCATCCCACCCTACCCGGCCCTGGCCATAAACCCATTCCCCTACCCCTCTATCTTGCCAGGGACCCTTTCATGACTAGCATGATCTCTCTCTCTTTTTTTTTTTTTTTTTCTGATTTTTTGGGTCACACCTAGCAGTGCTCAGGACTGACTCCTGATTCTGCTCTCAGGAATCACTCCAGGTGGGGGGGGGGGGGGCTAGAAATTGAACACTAGTCTTCCACGTGACACTTATTTGCAGCTCAGACTTGGTGGATGGTTTTCAGGAAGGCTTGGGAAAACCGGGTAATCGACAGTGAGGGTTGGTCATGTTTGTCTGTTGGCGGGGAGCACAGCCCAGCTCAGCAATGCCCTCCCCGGCCTGCCGGCAGGACCCGCCCGCCACCTACCCTAAGCTCCACCTGCCCCTGAGGACGCTGAAGAAGCTTTTCCAGAAGCAGCTGCGCGTGGAGATGGCCACGATTGTGCAGGTCCGCTCGGTGGACAGGGTCCAGAAGGAGACCAAGGAGCTGCTGCGTGCGGTGAGGGCCAGGGCCCCTGGCAGCTGACCAGATTCCACCCTGTCCCCATCCGCACCTTTCCTCCTGCATTTGGCTTCTGTCCTCACCTTAGGCAGGATGACCAAGCTGTACTGGGCCGACCCGGGCTCCATCTCCCAGGCCTGGAGGGTTCCCCTTCTACACCCCCCACACCCAAGAGGGTCCCCCCACCCCCCCTCCCTGGATCACCAGGAGTGAACCCTGAGCACAATCAGAAGTAAACTATGCCGCTGCCACCACAGGTAGCCCCCAAAGGAACAAAGGTTGGTTTTTGAGCCATCGCCTCCGGAAATGAGGTACGGGGCAGGTGACCGCAAGTCCCATTTGTCTCCCACAGCGTAAGACCCTAAAGAGGCTGCGTGCCCAGTGGGAGGAGGAGCTGCTGGCTGCGCTGCGGGAGGTCAAGGAGAACCAGGCCAGACTGGCACGGCTGGGCAACCCCTCCCTGCTGCCCTACCTGAGCCTGGTCCCCGATAGGGATGTGATACAGCTCCTGCTGCAGGTGGGCTAGGGATGAGCTGTGGTGGGTTGGGGCGGAGCTTAAGAAGGGGCCTGTGGTGGGTGGGACCCATGTGGGCAGGGCCGAGTCCTGGTGGGTGGAGCCGAACTTAATGAGGGGCATGGGGTGGGCAGGATTGATGTAGGTGGGGCTGAGCAGGGGTTGACATTGCTCATAATTATAATGTATTATGTTGTATTTTATGTATATACTATACATGTGTATATGTATATATTATGTATATATGTATATTATGCATATATGTGTACATTATAACCACATTGGGTCCAATGTGACTGAGAGGGGTGCAGGTAGAAGCGGACCTGAGTTCTAAAGGGTAGAGACTGAATCATATGAATAGGGGCTTAGTGGGCGGGACCAAGTGGGTGGGGCTGAATGTTGATAGGGCAGCTGGCATCTCGATGGGTGTGGCCTGTTATGGGCAGGACACTCAAGGGCTTTTCCCAAGTGGCCACCTGGACTTGGAGCTTCCACCTTGCAGACCCTGTATTCCATGTCCCCGCATGGGGAGTCCCTGATGTCCATGGCTCAGGACTTGGGCCTGCGGATGTTCAGCCGGTACATGGTGCAAAGGAAAATCCTCAGCAACCGGATACAGGCGCTGGAGCAGCGCTACCACGAGTACCTGCAACTGCTGGCCGCCGACTCAGAGGTGAGCCAGGGTCTGAAGGCCCGGGAGCCACACCGGAGGGGGAAGAGTCCCAGAGGTCGGACGTGGCTGGTATCTCCCACCCCTCCCCTCCTCCAGTCCCCTTACCTGGCCTCTTGCCTGCAGGTGACACCTCGCTGCTTACCCAGGCAGCACTGGGAAGCCCTGGGACCGCCCGGCCTGCCCCACGAGCAGCCCTGGCCCCTGCAGGTGCTGGTGGAGCTGGGCAAGCAGCTGGCCGAGATGCTGGTGAAGGCCATTCACATGCCCAGCTACCTGGCCACCGCCACCCAGACCTCCAAGAAGAGCATTCCGGTGCTGTACCATGTCTACTCCTTCCGCAGCTTCCGACAGGTTTGCTGCGGCTGTCGTGGGGGTGCTGGGTTGAGCAGGGTAGGGGTGGGGATCTGCCCTGCTGAGCTCCTCACCTGAGCCGGGACTCCTCCCCCCCTGCCCAGATTGGCATCCTGAAGCCGCACCCTTCCTTCACCGAGCTGCGGGAGAGGGCGTCCGAGGGCATGCTGACCTTCGATGCCAACGAGGTCCCCATGCTGTGCCCGCCTCTGCCCTGGACGTCGTCGCACATGGGCGCCTTCCTGCTGAGCCCCACCAAGCTGATGCGTTCCATGGAGGGCATCCCGCAGCACCTCAACCTGCTGGACAGCTGCCCACCCCAGGACCTGCATGGTGCACTGGACACCGTCACCCAGCTGGGCAACGTCGCCTGGCGTGTGCGCGGGACCCTGCTCGACCTGGTGCTCGAGCTCTTCACCGCTAAGGGCTGCCCGCGCCTTGGGGTGCCCGCGCCCGCCTCTGAGGCGCCCCAGCCGCCCTCCATGCGCTTGCCACCCGATACCCCTCCGGCCCGCAAGGCCGAGCTGCGCCGGGAGGTGGCTCGATGCCAGAAGCTGACGCGGGAGATGCACAGCCTGCGGGCCGACGCACTCTACCGCCTGTCGCTGGCTCAGCACCTTCGCCACCAGACCTTCTGGCTGCCCCACAACATGGACTTCCGAGGCCGCACCTACCCCTGCCCCCCGCACTTCAACCACCTGGGCAGTGACCTGGCCCGTGCCCTGCTCGAGTTCGCTGAGGGCCGCCCGCTGGGGCCTCATGGCCTCAACTGGCTCAAGATCCACCTCGTCAACCTCACCGGCTTCCAGAAACGCGCGTCCCTGAAGGACCGAAGCAAGTTCGCCGACCAGGTCATGGATGACATCTTGGACTCGGCCGACCACCCCATGACGGTAGGTCTGGACTTACCACCCTGCCCTTTGCTCCTGACCCTGCATCACAATGATGTCACACCACTTGGGCCTCCCTGGATCCCAGCCAATGCCTCTAAATCCCTGCACCAAGCTCCTGCCTGGCCCATTCTCCTCCTGCTTCCCCACCCAGGGCCGCAAGTGGTGGATGACAGCCGATGAACCGTGGCAGACGCTGGCCTGCTGCATGGAGATCGCCAAGGCCGTGCGCTCCCCCGACCCCGAGGCTTATGTGTCCCACTTCCCCGTGCACCAGGTGAGTGGGGAGCCCTGCCTGGGGATCACAGAGCCCTGGGTGGGGTTGGCCCTCCCCACCTGCTAGCTGATGACTAGGGCTCCCTTGTTTTGTGGGCTTCCAGGATGGCTCCTGTAACGGGCTGCAGCACTATGCAGCCCTGGGCCGCGACAATGTGGGAGCTGCTGCCGTCAATCTGGTGCCATCGGACCTGCCGCAAGACGTGTACAGCGAGGTGGCTGCACAGGTGGGCACTGAGCTCCTTCCCATGCCGGGTCTCCAGAAATAACCAAGCAGGGGAGGCTGTTGCGACAGTCATGGTGCCCTAAGCAATGCCAGGAATAATTCCTGAATGCAGAGCCGGGACTGACCCATGCGCATCACTGGGGTATGGCCCCAAAAGTCAAAAAAGAAAAAACCTAGAAGAGATTTGCAGTTTTCTGGCCCCTACCCCCACCCCCATCCCTGATGTGGGTGGGCCTGGGGAAGTGCAGGTGGAACTGGCACCCTGCCGTGCCCTGCCCAGGTCGAGGTGTTTCGCAAGGAGGACGCTCAGCAAGGCGTGCAGATAGCCCAGGTCCTGGAGGGCTTCATCAACCGCAAGGTGGTAAAGCAGACGGTCATGACCGTGGTCTACGGCGTCACGCGCTATGGAGGCCGCCTGCAGATCGAGAGGCGCCTGCGTGAGACCCACAACTTCCCGCAGGTGGGTGGCCATTCCACCCGCCTCTCCCCATTGGAAAAGTCGGTCATGATGGCACTTAACCTGATGGCACCCGCCTCCCGCCTGCCTGCAGGAGTTTGTGTGGGAAGCGTCGCATTACCTGGTTCGCAAGGTCTTCAGCAGTCTCCAGGAGATGTTCTCAGGCTCCCGGGCCATCCAGGTGCGACCCTGGGCGGGTGGTCGCTCTCCCCACACCACCCCTGTGCCCCAGTCCTGGCCCTGTAGGCACCCCTAAACCTGCGCCTGCCCCCCACAGAGCTGGCTAACGGAGACTGCGCGCCTCATCGCCCAGTCTGGCTCAGCCGTGGAGTGGATCACACCCCTGGGCATCCCCATCATCCAGCCCTACCATGTGGGCTGCAAGATCTTGGTGCGTGTCATTTATGCTGCCCTTCTTCCCTACATGCGCATGTGCCCTCGTCTCCTTGGCCCTGCTTGCGTCCTAGTGCGCATGTGCCGCCCTCACTGCGCAGGTCTAAGGTCTAACCCACCTCTCCTCCTGCACAGATCGGGGGCGGCCTCCAGACTCTCACCGTCAGCAACAGCGGGGACGCCAACAGGTGGGGCAGTGGGTGCGGATTGAGGGGAGGCCTTGGCTAGACCCGGGCAGCCCCCTCCCAAGCCGCTCAATACTCCTGGACCCCCCCTCCCCGACTATCGTATCCCCAGGAGACCCAACACGCTGAAGCAGAGGAACGGCTTCCCACCCAACTTCATCCACTCGCTAGACTCCTCACACATGATGCTCACGGCGCTGCATTGCTACAGGTGGGCTCTCTACGTGGGCTCGGGCACCCCACACCTGAGCCCAAAGAACTGGGCCTAATGCCCAGAGGCACCTGCTTGGGAGCAGGGGTTTCTGTGGCCACATGTGTCTGGGGGTCCTTTATGACTACCGCTTGGGGTGATGGGGCTGCAAGGAGAAGTGACTGCTAGCAGGCAGGAAGATGGCACAGAGGGCAGCAGCATGCGTGGGGGGCAAGTTCAGCCTCTTGTCATTATGAGGCGACCTCCAGGAAAAGGCGAGCGGGTGGGGGGTCGCTAAGTCCCGCCCTCCGTCTCCCCCAGGAAGGGCCTGACCTTCGTGTCTGTCCATGATTGCTTCTGGACCCACGCTGCAGACGTCCAGGTCATGAACCAGGTACCACCCCTCTCCCTTCAGCCTCTCCCTTGTGCCTGGGTATTGTGGGAGGCCGGGGTGGGTGACCCCCTAAACTCTCCCTCTCCCCCTGACCACCCCCACTATTCCCAGGTGTGCCGGGAGCAGTTCTTCCACCTGCACAGCCAACCCATCCTCCAAAATCTGTCGTCTTTCCTGGCGGAGCGATTCTGCACCGGCCCTAAGTGAGCCTCCACGTCCCCTAGGGTCCCCCCCACAAAGCCCCCTCTGTGCCCACCCAAGCTGTGCTTCATTCTGCACCCCTGTCCGTCCCGCAGAGCCCAGCGCCAGCCGTCCAAGTTCAGCCAGCTGTCGAAACTGCACCAGACGCTGATGGCTGTACCCAAGAGAGGTTAGCGGGGAGGACCGAGACAGGCACGTGGGGGGCTCCCGGGGTACCCCTGGCCTCACTCCCGCCTCTGCCCTCCCTCCCCTCCCTGCAGGGACTCTGAACCTGGAGCAGGTGAAACACTCCACCTACTTCTTCAGCTGACAACTGCCGTGCCACCGGCCCTGCCCAGCCCTCCTCGGTCCCCTTCCTAGCTGTAAATAAAGCCGTTGTCACCCCCGGGAGCTGCCGTCTCTTCGTCTCTTCTCGCAGGGCCCCAGGGCCCTGGCACCTGCCCTTGCCCGGGTCGTAGAGGAATCACGCGGTGCAGGCTGGGCGCCAATGCTGTCGTTTATTGCGCGGAATGGGGGTGTGTGCGTGTGGGGAAGGGGGCTTAGTGGGGCCGGGGTTGGGGGGCGCGGTGGTGGAGGGGAAGGAAGGGCTGCTGCCTCGGCTCGTCAGTACATTCATCTCGACGGCGGGGACCCCTCCCTGGGCCTCCCCACCCCCGCGCCCCTGGCAGCGGGGAAGTGAAGGGGGTCAAGAGCCGGGGATGCCCGCTCTGGGGAGGTCACTGCGGACGGACGGACAGACGGACGAACGGAAGGAAGGACGGACGCGCTGGGGCAGGGGCCGGTTATTGCGTGAGCGTTTCTTGGGGCAGCGGAAGCCGGCGGGCCCAGTATTGCACTGCCCAGGTAGTCCTCCTCGACGGGACGGACGCACGCACGCCCCGTCCCACCACCCCCAATTGGACGCTTGGGTTAACTCAGGCACCGAGGTGAAGGGAGCCCCGGCTGGGGCGATGTGGGTGGGCGCGGGGTCGATGAGAAAGAGGGTCGGCGCGGGGCGCGCGGAGGGGGTGCCCGCCGCCCCGGGCCCGCCCGTGCCTGCCACTACAACTACCTACGAGTCTCCTCTATGGCTTCGGGGGCGGCCGGGCAGCGCAGTGGATGGCTTTGGTCTGGGCGACGCCCCCCGCCCGGCCCCCACGGCCGCCCGGCGGGTCCCCGGCCCCCCACGCCCCGGCCACTCCCGGGGGGCGGCGCAGCGAGGGTCACAAGTTGGACGAGAGGCGCGAGCGCGCAGAGTCCAGCGGGTCGAGGCCGCCGCCGCCGCTGGCCGCGCCGGGCGAGGCCGAGTCCCTGCGGTGGTCCGGGCTGGGGGCGGCGGTGGCGGAGGCCCGGGCGGCGGCGCCGGCGGGCGCGGGGCCCAGGCGCGGCGTGGAGCTGCTGGCGGGGCGCGCCGAGGCCGTGGGGCCGGGCCCGGACGCGCCGTGGGGCAGCGACGGCTGCGAGGCGGACAGCGGGCGGGACGCGTGGCTCAGTCGGCGAGCGGGCAGCGCGGGCCCGGCGGCCCGGGGCGCCGCGGGGGAGCTGGGCCCGCCGCCTCCGCCGTAGGGCGAGGTCCGGGGGGCCCTGGGGCTGAGCGGGGCGGCGCCCGGGGGGCTGGCGGCGGGCGGCCCCGGCGAGGCGGCAGTGGCGGCGCCGAGCGGAGGACGGCGCAGCAGGCGCGGGGAGCCCAGCGCCAGGGGCCCCACGAGCGGCCTTGCCACCTGCGGGCAGAAGCTCATGGCCACGGCCTGCTGCAGCGTGGCGATGGCCGAGGTGACCTGCGGCGGCGGCGGTGGCGGGAAGAGGCCCACGCGCTGGCCCAGCTCGGCCTGCTGCACCATCTCGCGGTCATACTTGACGATCTCCTGGATGATGGCGTTCTCCTGGTTGTTGAACACGCCCGAGTTGAGGTCGTGCTGGACCTTGTGCAGCAGGATCGAGTTCTTCTTGCCTGGGAACGAAAGGCGGAGACGGGGGTCAGGGTGTGCGGGCCAGTGAGTGTGGAGACCGGGGTCAGGGTGTGCGGGCCAGTGAGTGCAGCCCGGGAGGCAGGTTCACCTGAGCGCTTCCGGGTGTGGCCTTCCCCCCCAAATAAACAAAGAAACAAAGGGCACCACCTCCAGGACCTTCTTTCTACTCATTTAGCAAGTGTTGAGCGCCTACAGTCCACAGTCATTCTGGAACCCGGGGGCACCTGCTGGTTACAGCAGCTCCTGAAGTGAGTTCAACCACCCTGAGAACACGGCTCTGAGCACCCACTGTATACACCAAACCATCTCCCTCGCACCTACTCGGCTCACACCCAGTGATGCTCAAGGCCTACTGGGATCTGTGCCTGGGGGTGCTCAGGGCAACAGGCAGTGCAGGAATAGAAACCAGAAGTTAGCCCTCGGGCTCTGGGTTCTGTGTAGCCTCCGAAAGCCTGGTCCCACAAATTGCTCTACACGGGTACACGCATCTCAGCTAACGTCCCAGTCCATCTTCTCCCCAGAGCCAGGCCATGCATAGCTCCCATCTAAGGTTCCTTCGCTTTAACAATGAGTTTGTGTCACCTCCTCTAGGAAGCCCTCACAGACCTCAAGCCAGCTCAGGGTGCATCTTCCCCCAAGCTTACTCTAGACCCTGCCACTACCGATCATGGATCATGGAGGAGAGATTCCCTACCCTCAAACAGCACCCCATCTCCCAGGGGAACAAGGCTAGAAATGAAGCGCGCAGAGGGTGTCCCCCACCCCACCCACTTACCGATGCGGTCCAGGCGGTCGATGGCGACGGTCTCAAAGGCCCTGCGCATCATGGGGTACTCCTCCAGCACCTCGTTAAAGTTGTCCACACTCAGTGAGTAGAGGCGGCAGTAGGTGTCGGCCCGCACACTGGCTGTGCGGCGGCCCCGAGTCAGCAGGCAGATCTCTGTGGGTAGGGGCAACCCAGGAAATGGGGGGTGGTGGTGTCACTCAGAGCCGGTTTTCCCCCTCGCCCACCCACAGTCGCCCTGGGGCTTCCCGTGGACGCGCACCCCCAAAGTAGGAGCCGTCGGACAGCTTCATCTCCTTGTTGCCCTTGGTGAGCACGCTGACCACGCCGTGCTGGATGAAGTACATCTTCTTCCCGATGGTGCCCTCCCGGATGATGTAGTCACCCGGCTGGAACACCTCGAACTTGAGCTTGGTCAGCATGGCCGTGACGAAGTTGGGGTCGGCATTGGCAAACAGGGGCATGGAAGCCACCAGTTTGCGGCAGTTGAAGTTCACGATCTCCTGATGGGGAAAGCAGAGGGGAAGGGGATCAGTGCTGAACTGATTCACACACACACATACACACACACACACACACACACACACACACACACACAGGAATGGCGGATGCTCACATACAAGTGCCTTGTGCACACATATACGCCAGCCAGACACAGGCGCCCACATGTATATGTGTGTACAACATGGCAAATATGTATGTTCATGGCTTCACATGTGCACACAAGAGAACAATACACATAGGCACATGCTCACATGTACAGAGATGCACACACATACTCGTGCATACAGATACTCATTCACACATATATGTATACACATTTATCCAGATATATGTGCACCGGCATACATACATGCATGCATTTACATATACACATGTATGCATTGTGTATGCATACACACGTGTGCAACCTCCTGCGCTCAACCCACCCATCTGGGAAAGGAGGCAAATGAATCTGTACCCCTACATAAGCCTCGACCTTGACCAGCCACCATCAGTCCGCTGTGCCCACAATGGTGGGGTGGGGTGGCGGGTGGAAGCAGCTCTGTTCTTTTATGCTAGTTGGCCAGGGAATGTGAATGGGATTCGGCCAGAAAAACACAATGAGAGTGGCCCCAGAGAGTGCAGCTGGAAGGGCTCTTGCATTGTACTCAGCTAGGTGGCCCAGGTTTGATTCCTAGTGTTGCAAGTCAGCCCTTGATGGGGTTGACTGATGGAGGGATGGAGGATGAGGTCTTTGCCCTTCAGCTCGGAGCACGCGTCTGACACCCTGTCCAGCAACGGTTCTGAGGTGAAACGGCGGGTAAATAGCTCGCAGACAGTCAGGCTTGTGGAAATATTAGCTTTATTCGGTGGACAAGACTGAAGTCCAAAGCCTCAGCATCAGTTCCTGCCAAAAGCCTCTCACCTTCCACAGACCCTTGTTTTTATCCCCCAGAATCAGGTACTACCCAATGGTGGGATCAGATACTACCCAATGGTGAAAGCAGAATCAGGTACTACCCTAGGGTGGGGGCAGAATGCCAGGTCACACCCTAGGGTAGGGCACAATCACCAATCAGTTTAGGGTCAGTAACATAATAATCCCCTAAAATATTTACATACACAACAACTAGCACCTCTGTTTTCCCAAGTACTGCCAGGAGTGATCCCTGAGTGCAAAGCCAGGAGTCAGTCCTGAGCAAACCAGAAGTGGCTCAAAAACTAAAACAAGGGGCCGGAGAGATAGCATGGAGGTAAGGCGTTTGCCTTGCATGCAGAAGGTTGGTGGTTCAAATCCAGGCATCCCATATGGTCCCCTGAGCCTGCCAGGAGCAATTTCTGAGCATGGAGTCAGGAGTAACTCCTGAGCACCAAAAACCAAATAAACAAAAACTAAAAAATCAAAAAAACTAAAAACAAACAAAAAACCCAAGCAGGGCCAGGAAGATATCCAAGTGGTTAGGAGCACATGCATTACCGGTAGCAGGTACAAATTTGATCCCTCTGGGGGACCTCATGAGCATTGCTAAGTGTAGATTCCCCCCAAAAACAAACAAGCAAACAAAGAGGCCAAAGAGTGGGTAAAGTGCCTGCTTAGCATGGAACTAATGTCACGATCTCTGGCATCCCATGGGGTCCCCCAAGTCCCACAGGAGTGATCTGCCAATGTGTGGCCCCAAACAAATGAAAAACAAACAAACAAAAAAAGCAAAAGCAGAGCCAAGCTGTGACTTTGTGGAGGGCACCTGCCTTGCAGGTGTGGGAGAGCCAGTCAGGAGCTGGCTCAGAGGGCTGAAGCATTGCATGAAGCCGTGTCTGAGCCTGGCACTGCGTGGTCTTCTCAGCACCACTGGGCATGACCCAGAAACTAACCACACAGAAGCCGACCCACAGCCTTCACTCAGATCAGCTCAAGCCCCCCCCCCCGCCCCCCCAGCACGGATGCCTCAGACACAGGAGGCATCGCGAGCTTTTTCAAAATGACTCTGCAGGAACTGAGCCAGGATGAGCCTCCTGCAGGAGGGCCCTGGAGGAGTAGAACACGGCTGGCCTCACCCTCCACAGAGCCCAGCCCCTGCAAGCTCCCTCCTACCTGCTGAAAAGGCTCCAGCTGTGGCTCTTTCCAGCCTTGCAAGCTCATCACACAGGGTAGGTGAGACCATTGGGCATACCCAGAGCATATGGACAGGCCAGAAAGACGCCATGGACGTGGGAAGGGACAAACAAAGGGAGGGTGGAGGGTGCAGCATCAGATGCCTCTGTGCTGGCTCAGCATTGTTGCCGGTGACCTGATTGGGGTCAGGGGAGGGGACCCCAAGAGCTTTTACTATACCAGACTTGGGGAACTTCCAAAGGGACCACATTTGAGGTACAGAGATGCTGTGTACCAGGGTAAGTTTTACAGCAAACACACAATGTGCACCTGCTAAGCAAGCACAACTCGCAGAGTAAAGATCCTGCTATACAGAACATGAGATGCACCCCATACCCCTAGAACAAGCTAACACAATAAGGAAAGCTGAAACACAAAGTGGGGTCTGGAATTCTACATCCGTGCTAGACACTTCACAGGCACGAAGTTTGTGAGTTCGATCCCTGGATTCCAGCAGCAGGATGGGATTGCTTTATAGTGAGGTACACTTTTTCTTTTTTTGGGGGGGGGACATGCTTGATTATGTTCAAGGCTGACTCCTGGCTCAGGAATCACTTCTGGTGGGCTTGGAGGAACATATGGAATGCCAGGAATCAAACCCAGAATTACTGAATGCAAGGCAAATGCCAGACCCATTCACTGTACTCCAGGCCCGTGAGCATAAATTTTGTGTTTGTTGTCTACAACAGACCTGACGCCTGCTCTACAGTAACCATCACTGAGACCTGTGGTATACAAAGGACAAGAATGAGAGTCTACTGCACAGCAAGATGTGTTGTATTCCTGGTGTATACAGCAAGCGCAAAGCCTGCCCTATAGTGATCATGCATTGTGTGGCTTGGTATACAGAGGGCAGGCATAAGAAGCCGCTGATTAGTGAGCATGTATTGAGCAGAGATGGGGCGCAGACCTGCCCTACAATGAGCATGCATGCATTGTGCACCTACTGTATACAGGAAATATGGCCCTCCAGAAAGTACTGAGCATAGCACCCAGTTGGCATTGGCCAAGCGAGCACAACCCGCAGAGCAAAGCCCGTGCTATACAAAACATGAGTTGCACCCCCACACCTCTAGAACAAGCTAACACAATAAGCAAAGTTGAAAGACAAAGAGGGATCTGGGATTCTGCATCAGCGCTAGACACCTCACAGGCATGTAGTTTGTGTGAGTTCGATCCCTGGCATCACCCCACATGCCTCGTAGAATTCCTGCTGTTACAGCCAAGTATCACTGCGACCCTTGGGCAGCACCCCTCAAGTGTATTTGTGTCCCCCTCCACCTCATCATAATGACAAGCAGCAAAGGGAAAAAAGGGGTAAAAGAATGAAATCAGGGGGCCAAAGTGATAGCACAGCGGTCGGGCATTTGCCTTGCATGCAGCCAACCTAGGACAGACCTGGGTTTGATCCCCAGCATTCCATATAGTCCCCTGAGCCTGCCAGGAGTGATTTCTGAGCACAGAGCCAGGTGTAACCCCTGAGTACCACTGAGTGTGGCAACCTACACCCCCCCCCAAAAAAAAGAGATCAGAGCTGAAGTGATAGGTTGGGGGGAGGGAGTGTGCCAAGTATAAGGCAGAACAGGTTCGATCCCTGACAATCTCACAGGGTCTCCTGAGCACCACTAGGAGTCAGCACTGAGCTGACAGGTGCAGCCCAGGGGGAAAAAAGTGGCAAAGAACCCAGAGTGGAATTTCTGGCCCTGCTGGATCCCCTAAGTATCACGAGGAGTGGCTCCCCTACACCTAACACTAGCACCAAACTGGGAGAACTCCTCAAGCATTACCAGGTGTGGTTAAAAAAAAAAAAAAAGAAAGGAAGAAAGAAAGCAAACCCCCACAGGGAGCAGGAGGGGACTGTGTGCTTGCGGGCCTGGCATGAAGCAGGAACTGGAGCAGCTCGATCACATGACATGTGGCAGCCACACTCTCCCCTGGGGCTGGTCCCCAGCGAGGAGACGCGTTCCACAGCACAGAGAGGGACTCCTGGGCATTGCTGCCCAGCACAGAGGCCCCAGGAACTCAAGGCTCACTCTGGACCTTGTTTGCAGGACCCCTGGGGCCTCAACCAAGGAGAGGGTATAAGGACAGCATCAGGCTCAAGCAGGTGCAGAAGAATGTTTTTGTTCCTGTTCTGGTTCTTGGGCCACACCCTGCAGTGCTCAGGGCTCTTCTTAGCTCAAGGATTACTCCTGGCAGAGCTCAGGGATCCTATGGGGTGCCAGGGATCAAACCCAGGTCAGCCCTGTACAATGCAAGTTCTTCCCTGCTGTTCTATTTCTCCAGTGCCCCCATGGACTGTTCTGAACATCTTTTTTGTTTTGCTCACTGGGGACCAGTAACCATGTAAACATTGTCAAATACCAGTGGCCACAGGGTAGGGGACAAGCCTGAGAATGCTTTGGGGAGACTGAGGAGGGGCCTGGGGCTGTGGGGCCAGTGGACTTGGAAGCAGCTGACTGTCACTCCCTTTGCTGCATTCTGTGGTCTGGGAAGTACATCTTGAGAAAGCAGCTCGCAGGAGGAAGGAAGTAATTACCAGACGCAACAACTGAATATTTGCAATGGAGTTAACCAGAGTCGCCAGGGAGAGGAGGTGGTGAGCATCTGTGCCCCACCCGCACGACGTTCCAGCTCCCCCGCCCCTGCCTCCTCTTCCATGCCTGAGAACAGCATTGTCACCCACCCCAATACACTTCTTTCTTCCACAGGACTGGGTCTGCTCGTGATGTCCCTCTGGGACCTCTGCCTGGTTCAGAAGTCATGTCCCAAACCCCCAAAACACACTATGAGTTCATCTGCAACGGATCCCATGAAAGAGAAATATGCAGCTGTGGGCCATGAGTGTTGGGGATGCCAGAGGTGACCCTTAAAGGGGAGGTGGTTCCCAGGTCAAGGTCACCTTTGAAACCTGGCACTGGATGTCTCTAGAAGATGCATGCAGGTACCCTGAGCTCTAGTTGAGAATCACACACACACACACACACACACACACACACACACACACACACACACACACACACTATGGTGCAAGAGGCGCAGGAGGCTGGGTCTGACAGGTTGTCAATTTCTCAGCCCCGCCCACCATGGACATGACCCTCCCAAGCCCTGTCCTCATAACAGGCCCTGCCCATCACCCCATAAACCACACCCACCACAGACCCATCCTGCTCCAGACCTCATCCATCATGACAGACCATGCCCATCAGCTTCAAATCCCACCCAGATTGGACCCAGCCTGCTGCAAACCACGCCCAATCACCTCAAACCCCACCCACATCTATACTCCACGCCCACAAACTCACAGGCCCCGCCTACCTCCCGCAGAGGCCCATTGAGCTCGCCCAGGATACTGTCCTCGTCGAACATCTTGCCCTGGTAGCGATGCTCGTAATAGTCGTGGATCTTCTGGCGGAAGTCTGCGGGCAGCTTGTGGAAGGACATGTACTGCTCCACTTGCTTGTACTGTTGTGGGGAGAGGGACTCAATGATTGCCCACCCCAGGAAGGTGCTGCACCGAGCGCATGTCCTATGTTGGGGGGTTTGGGGAGAAATGATGCATCTGGACTGCACTTGCCTGGCATAGACTTTCATGAGCTTCGAGATATGAGACATCGTCACTCCCTACCCCCACTCCCCCAATGATTCGGTTCCCACCCAGACCCGTGCCTCATCCTCTTCCCCAGCAGCAGAGATGGGCATATGGGGGAGGGCCGGGGTACCAGGCCCTGCTGTCCCCAACATGGCACCCCCAGGGGAGCCCCAGCCTTCACTTCCGCCCCAGCCCCACCCGGCCCCAGCTGCCCTGAGCTCAGCGGAACCCGTGACGGCTGGGTGGGTGGCGGCACCAGCTCATGTTTGGGTGAGAGGCCGGCGGCTTCCGGACAGCTGGGTGTCCTGGCACGTGGCCCAGATGACCCGGCCGACCCGCCTGGCACTGGGGGGGCAATAGGGTGGGGGCGACTGCAGCTGCCTGCAGGGCCAGACGTGGGGGCACGGTGCAGGCTGGGCTGGATGGGGTCCAGGGAGTCTAGGACACTCACAGTCACAGTGGGGGACACTGAGGCACGGGGCAGGCCACACCTGCTCTCCATGATGAGATAGCCCTGCTTCCCCAGAGGCTGCCTGGCTTGTCCCCGAGTGACCCTCCACAACTGTTTGGTGTCTCCTCCAACCTAGGAACACCCTGAAAGCTGTACCTCCTATAACAGTACCTCCCAACCCCCAAGTGAGCCCTGCCCTATCTGGACCCCCACCCCTTCCTGCTCTCTTACCCCCCCTAGGACCAGGCTCCTTCTCCCAAAGGGCCCTGAGCCTTCTCTGCATTTTTCCAAGGCTGCCCAGCCTCCTGACATAGTCTCAGACCCATTAACCTCCTGTGGTCCTGTACCTCCAGATGTTGTCCTGAGCACATCATCAGGCTGTCCCCAAGACGGTGAATCCGTCATGGTGAATCCCTCCACACTCTAAGCTATCTTACTTCCAAGGTGCCAACTCCAGGCTGGGCCTCCTCCCACACTAGGCTGAACCTCTCCCCCAAGATTGCAGGCTGGACCTCCCCTCTCAGAATCTAACCTCATCTTCCCTACACACAAGGCTGGGTGGGCATCCCCACTGGGCCCCAGGCTGGGCCTTATTCCTTAGAGTAGGCTGGGCCTCCCCCCTTAGACTAGTTGGGCCTCCGCCCTCAGATCCCATGTTGGATCTCCCTGCTCAAACCTGGGCTGGGCCTCCCCACTCAGACCCCATGTTGGACCTCTCCGCTTAGACCCCACGAGGGGTCTCCCCGCTCAGACCCAGGCTGCCTGACCTTCTCCTGGTACTGTCGCCGGGAGGAATCGAGGGACTGGATGAGCGCCGTGGCGTGGCCAATGAACATGGCGTAGCAGGTGGCGCCCACGATCATACTGAGCATGGTCAGCCAGATGTCTGTCATGCTCTCAGGCGCCTGCCGCCCATAGCCGATGCATAGCATGTGGCTCATGGCCTTGAAGAGAGCGAAGGAGTAGAGCTCACCCCAGGAGTGGTTCTGCAAGGGGACAGGGGTGAAGTTGCAGTCAATCCCAGAATCATGCTTGTCCACGCTCCCCAAACTCAAGGGGCTGAGCTCTCCATCCACAGGGGTAACCAAGAGAGAGGCAGGTGCCATGGGGGTGGGAGTGTTAGCATAGCAGATAGAGTGTTTGACTTGCACACAGCCAATCCAGGTTTGATCCCTGACATCCCATATGATCCCCTGAGGGATCTGAACGGAGAGTCAGCAGTCAGGAGTAATCCCCTGATCACCACAGGATGTGGCCCCAAAACTAAAAAAACAAAAAACAACAGAGGCAGACGTCATGAATGTGTGTGGATGTGAGTGGTGAGAAATGGAGGCTCAGAGGGACCAGACTCTGGTAGGGAATGCAGGAGCCTCTGAGTAGTCTGGGATGTCCTGGAAAGTTCCAGGGGAAGTCAGGGAGTGAGCTGAGGACACCGGAAGCCAATGCAGGGTGGCTTTGGAGGGCAGGAGGGGCCCCATTGATCCTTAGCTGACCCGGCTGGGGGAGAGGACAGCACTGCTGTCCAGGAAACAGGGCAGGAGGCCTGATGGCGGATGACAATGAATGGCTTCAACCCAGCAGCTGTACCAGGCGCTGGGCCGGCCGCCCACTCTACCTCCGCCTCCAGCACACCCGCTGTGTGCTGCACCCCTCAGCTCCAAGGTCTGGAGAGGGCCCTCGCCTGTATCCCATGATGTACCTGAAGTCCTCTGAACCTTGCTAACTTGGCTGGGAAATCAGGGCCCTGGGGTCCTGATACACCATCCCTGCTGGCAGGATCCCACATATAGGTGTGAGAGTCCAGCTATAGGGGATTGGTGACCCCAGAAAATCCCACAACCACACTTGGGAGCAGACTCCATTCCTGCAACATCCACAAAGGAAAGCTATGGACAAAGAAATAACCTTAGTTTTTTGTATTTTTGGGTTTTTTTTTTTTTTTCGGGCCACACTTGTTTGATGCTCAGGGGTTACTCCTGGCTAAGCACTCAGAAATTGCCCCTGGCTTGGGGGGACCATATGGGATGCCAGGGGATCGAACTGCGGTCCTTCCTTGGCTAGCACTTGCAAGGCAGACACCTTACCTCTAGAGCCACCTCACCGGCCCCATAACCTTAGTTTTGGGGTCATACCTGGCTGTACTCTGGGCTCTGTGCTTAGGGATCATTCCTGCCCAGGGTTAGGGAAACATATAGAATACTGAAGATAGAACCAGGCCAGATACATACAAGGCCAATGGCCCTGATAAAAAAAAAAGCCTTTGAAATAATTTCGAAGGGGGGGGTGCGGAGAGGTGGTGCTAGAGGTAAAGCGTCTGCCTTGCAAGTGTTAGCCTAGGACGAACCGCAGTGTGATTCCCCTCGCCCCGCCCCTGGCATCCCATATGGTCCCCCAAGCCAGGGGCGATTTCAGAGCACATAGCCAAGAGTATCCCCTGAGTGTCAAATGGGTGTGGCCCAAAACAAAACAAAAAGACAAATAAACAAAAAAAGAATAATTCCGGATGGTGGGGCCGGGCGGTGGCGCTAAAGGTAAGGTGCCTGCCTTACCTGCGCTAGCCTAGGACGGACCGCGGTTCGATCCCCCGGCACCCCATATGGTCCCCCAAGCCAGGAGCGACTTCTGAGCGCATAGCCAGGAGTAACCCCTGAGCGTCACCGGGTGTGGCCCAAAAACCAAAAAAAAAAAATAAAAAAAATAATTCCGGATGGTTTGCAACATGACTGCACTGACTGAACACATACGTGGTTTGTATGCAGGACACCTGGGTTCCACCCCCTGTACCCCCAGAATCACAAGGAGTGTGCAGAGCTGAGAGCAGCTCGAGAGAAACCTGAATGTGACCCCAAAACATACAGAATGTTGATAGTACAACAGGGAGCAAGAGTGCTGGTCTTGAAACAGTAAACTGGAACGCTCTAAAGTTCCCCAAACCCACCAGGAGTGCTCCCTGAGCACGGCACTGAATGTCAGCCCTGAGCATCACCAGATGTGGCCCCAAAACTAAGAGAGAGAAAAGTAGCATGAACCACCCAAAACACCGCTTAATTATCTTGGGGTGACTAGTTGTCCTCCAGCAATCCTGGTGCTGTCCAAAGGACTCAAAACCAACTACAGACCAGTGGAGATGGAGTCAAGGCAGTCGACACTCAGATACCACATTTAGCTGGGAACTGGGGTTTGCCTCCTGGACACCCTCTGGACCTGTTTCCCTTCTGCACAGTGGGTCCATCTAGAACTTTCGTCTCTCCAGCATGGTGGTGGGGCTTTGGTTTCCCCTCTGCACAGGAGTTGGAATCCTTGAGGGTGAGGGGTGATCCAGGTGCCCCTTCATATCAGACAGGGCTTGGAGAGGGCGTGGCCTCGAAGATAGGAGGGAGAAGCTAAGTCTTTGGAGGCGTGGCATGTCCTGAGGGGCGGGGCCTCGAATTTCAACCAGCACAGCGGGCGGGGCCTCAGGCTTTCCCCTCAGTGCTATGCTGGGATCTCCACCATGCTTCCATTAGTAACTCCAGCACCCAGCTCCCTTACCCAATGCTTCGCCTCGCAGTGCAATGTCTCTCCCTGAACCCCAGAGCAAAGTGGCAGCCTCCGCACACGCGCACTCACCACCATGCCGTTGATGGACACCCAGCAGTTGCGCGGGAAGTCCTGCAGCATGGGCACCAGGAACTGCAGGCAGCCGTCCCAGTGGCACAGCAGCAGCATCATGCTGATGAGGTTGCAGATGCGCATAACCGCGCTCGCCAGGTCATAGGTCATATGGAAGATCTAGCGGGCGGGGAGAGGGTGAGGAACTTAAGGACTGGCCCAGAGCCCTGCCCTCAGCCAAAGGGAGCACACCCTTGAAGGCCACACTCTCGAAGGCCATTGGGGTTCACAAAAGCCACTAAGGGACTTGTCTGCGAGAGCCCCACCATGCAAGAATCCATGGTGCTTATCACTCTTGGGCCCTCACTGTCTGCTCATGCCCTGGTTCTTCCACTGACCTTGCCCATCTTTCCCCTTGACCTCCTTAGCACAGGCTATTTCCCCTCTCCTGCACTCCTGCACCGCCATGGACCTGCCCACATCCCACCTGTGCTGTCAGCCCCACTCACAGCATCCTGCATGGTCCCACCCCTGTGCTAACAGCCCTGTCCACAGCATGTCACATGGTTCCACCCTTGTGCCAGCAGCCCTGTCTATAAGCATATCTTTTTTTTTTTGTTTTTGGGCCACACCCAGTAACGCTCAGGGGTTACTCCTGGCTATGTGCTCAGAAGTTACTCCTGGCTTGGGGGACCATATGGGACACCGGGGGATCGAACCGCGGTCCGTCCAAGGTTAGCGCAGGCAAGGCAGGCACCTTACCTTTAGCGCCACCGCCCGGCCCCCTATAAGCATATCTTATGGCTCCACCCACCTATGGCAACCCCACCCACCTATAGCAACCCATGGCCACGCCCCTGTACTAGCAACCCCGCCCACAGCAGTTCGTGGCCACGCCCTTGTGACACAAGCCCCGCCCACAGAAGCCAACAGCCCAGTCTATAAGTATGTCATATGGCTCCACCCCTAACAGCCCTGCCAACAGCAGCCTGTGGCCACGCCCTGTACTAACAATTCCATCCACAGCAGCCCGGAGCCCCACCCTTCTGGTGTAAGCTCCGCCCACAGAAACATGTGACCACGCCCTTGTAATATAAGCCCCACCCACAACTGACAGTGGCCCCACCCATGTGCCAAAAGCCCAGCCTATAAGCAAGTCTTATGGCTCTGTCTCTGGGTTAACAGTCCCGCCCACAGAAGCCCCGCCCTGTACTAACAACTCCACCCACAGCAGCCCGTAGCCCCACCCTTGTAATATAAACTCCACCCACAACAGACAGTGGCCCCACCCACAACTCAGTCCTTACTATGTAAGCCCCGCCCGTTTCAACCCCGGCCACGCCCACAACATTCTGTAGCTCCCTCCTTGTGCTATAAGCCCCGCCCACAACAGACAGTGGCTCCGCCCTGTACCTATCAGCAGCATGCCTATGGCCCTGCCCCATGCCCAAGCCCTGCCTCAGTGCCATCCTCTTCGCCCCACCCTGGCCCCCACGGACCCCCCCCAGCCCCGCCGCGCACCTCCTCCCACTGGTGGATGTAGCGGATGAGCCGCGACAGCCGCAGCAGCCGCAGCAGGCTGAGGATCTTAGTGAAACGCACGATGCGCAGGGCCCGCGCCGTCTTGTACACCTCCGAGTCGATGCCCTTCTCCACGATGAGGAAGATGTAGTCCACAGGGATGGAGGACACGAAGTCCACCACGAACCACGTGCGCAGGTACTTCTTCTTGATCTTCTCGGGGTCCAGGATGATCTCCGTGTTGTCCTCGATGACGATGCCCGTGCGGAAGTTGAGCACCAGGTCCATAAGGAAGAAGGTGTCCGAGACCACGTTGAAGACGATCCAGGGGGCCGTGGTCTCGTCCTTGAAGAACGTGATGCCCACCGGGATGATGATGAGGTTCCCCACCATGAACAGCAGCATGGTGAAATCCCAGTAAAACCTGTGGGAAAGGGCCCGGAGAGATAAAGCAGCCAATCCAGGACCTAAGGTGGTTGGTTCGAATCTCGACGTCCCATATGGTCCCCCGTGCCTGCCAGGAGCTATTTCTGAGCAGACAGCCAGGAGTAACCCCTGAGCACAGCCAGGTGTGGCCCAAAAACCAAAAACAAAACAAAACAAAAAATAACCTGCAGGAAGGGGACCGTCACACACTTGCCAAGGACCCCCAGCTGCCTCCTCCAGCCCCACCCCAAAAAAGTAGGAGGAGGCTCTGGCCCTGGGGTGATGATGATGATGTTGAGTGTGGACACTACCTCCAGGATGCTTTCCCAGCCCACACGGGGCTGCCCCTCCTTCCCTCCCTCTCTTCTCTGTCTGCCTGGCCCGGCTCTGACCCACTCTCCTTGAACAATCATGAGACCTAACGAAAGCCCAAGAAGGCGCTCAAAAATAGATGAAATGTTTCCCATGACCAAAAAGGTCCAAAAAATATCAGGGACAAGAGCAAGGAGAGTCCAGTGGCTTAACACGCTGGGAGACAGACACAGAGGCTTGGGCAGCAGTGGGAGGGAGAGGGAGAAGGGGTCACGGCTGTGTCCCCATTCCAGGAGCTTTCTGGAGTGGGAGAATGGAAGGGCCAGAGCCACGCTGAGCAGGAATCTAGAGGAACAAAGGCACTGGGTGGGTTTTTCAGAGCTCAGACCATAAATGTGATAGATATGTCACATATTTATATATAAATGTGCCTCCCAATAATGGTGACTGTGTTTCCCAGTCCCAAATGTACCCCAAACCAGAAGAGGGAGATGGGGCTGAGCATCAGGACAGTAGGGACAGAGCTTGCCTTCACGTGGCCGATCTGGGTTCGATCCCCAGCATCCCATATAGTTCCCAAAGTCCTACCAAGAGCCATCTGGGAGCACAAACCCAGGAGTCAGTCCTGAGCACAGACCAGAGTGTTCGCCCAAGGGCTGACTGCAGGATTTGCAAGCAGGAGTATGGGGCTCAATCCCCAACACTGAGCACAGAGCTGGGAGCAGTCCCTGAGCATCATCAGGTATGTCCCCCACTCCCCAAAAGAGAAAATAAAAAACAAGAAGCAGTTCCCAAGGTCAGTCCCCAAATTCCACCCTGTCGGACAATGGCTCACGAAGTTAGAGCATGGACTTGGATTTGGGAGCCCCAAATCTGAGTCCAGGGTTCCCACACATAATCAGCAGTCACCCCTGAGTCCCTCAGGTGTGGTCCCCCAACAGAAACAATGAGAAATTTTGCCTGGGGAGCACAGTCAGAGAAGATCTATCAATTAATGTAAAATAATTATTTTGTTTGCTTTTGGGTCCCACCTGGTGATGTTCAAGCTTACTTCTAGCTCTGTGCTCAGATATCATTCCTAGAGATGCTCAGGGGACCCTGTGGGATGCTGGGAATCAAACCAAGTGTGAGGCAAACACCCTCCCCACTGTTCTCCTATGGCTTCAGTCTTGAAGGAATATTTCCTTTTCGTCGTTTGTTTGTTTGTTTGATTTTGAGCCACACCTGTTAGTACTCAGGGGTTACTCCTGGATCTGCACTCAGAAATTACTCCTGGTGGGTTCGAGGGAATATATGGGATGCTGGGGATGGAAGCCAGGTGCAAGACAAACACCTAACCTGTTGTTCTATCGCTTTGGCCCAAGAAGGAATATTTCTTTTTTTTTTTTCTTCTGTTTTTGGGCCACATCTGTTGATGCTCAGGGGTTACTCCTGGCTCTGTGCTCAGAAATTGCTCCTGGCTTAGGGGTTGCAGGGGATGGAACTTGTGTCTGTCCTGGGTCACCCATGTGCAAGGCAAACGTCTACTGCTATGCTACCACTCCAGCCCCAAGAAGAAATATTTCCTGACGGAGGCCCCATCTCCTCTGCCTCCCTGAAGCAGGAGCTGCAGAGAAAGAGCACATGGATCCACGCCCAGGCTCAGAGCAATCGAGAAAATGTGATTCTCCGAGGGAAGACTGGCACTTCTTCAAAAGAATCACCCCATGGCCCTGGGCCACTTGGTTCCACACCATCGCCCCAAAAACCCCAGGGCAGCGTCTTCCCAGCTGCCCCACAACCCAGAGCTCTACCCCCAAGGGCCAAGAGGTGGATATTGACCAAGGAAGCAACCCCACTGTGAACATGAGGGGCCCCCCCAGACTCTCCCACAGCCATGCAGGGACATGCAGTGCTGAGACTCTCCCCACGCAGATACCCCTGAACTCAGGATGTTCTGGGAGAGACACAGACACCCCCAAAGACTACCCCCAAACCAGGGTAGGATCCAGAGATAAAAATGCCCAAAACAGGGGCCGGGCGGTGGCGCTGGAGGTAAGGTGCCTGCCTTGCCTGCGCTAGCCTAGGACGGACCGCGGTTCGATCCCCTGGCGTCCCATATGGTCCCCCAAGAAGCCAGGAGCAACTTCTGAGCGCATAGCCAGGAGTAACCCCTGAGCGTCACAGGGTGTGGCCCAAAACCAAAAAAAAAAAAAAAAAAAGCCCAAAACATGGGGCCAGAGAGATAGAATGGAGGGAAGTCGTTTGCCTTGCATGCATAAGGTCGGTGGTTTGAATCCCAGCATCCCGTATGGTCCCCTGAGCCTGCCAGGAGCAATTTCTGAGCATAGAGCCAGGAGTAACCCCTGAACACTGCCAGGTGTGACCCAAAAACAACAACAACAACAAATGCCCAAAACAGATGCCTATGCAGATAGGAAGTGGGACTGTAAGAGAAGAACAAGGGAGGAGGACTTCCTCTATGGGACATGGAAGGTTCTAGAAATGGATGGTGGTTGGTCAATGTTATGACTAGACTTACTAGGCACTTTTTAATCATTTCTTTTTTTAGTTTTAACATCCACTTAGGTATTGTGAGATCCCAAATATATGGGGCTGGAAAGCTAGGGCAATGCAGAAGATGCTTTTCTGGCAAGTAAATGAACCGCAGTTCAACCCCCAGTACTCCATTGGGTCCCCTGATCCCTGAGAGCAGGGCCACAGTTAAGTTCTGTCCACTGCCAGCTGTGGCACCTAAACAAATAAATATAAATTATGGTAAGGTTTGGGATTTATTTTTTTGCCTTTTAGGTTTTGGGTCTGAGGTCACATTCGATGGAGTTCAGGGGTTACCTCTGGCTCTGCACTCAGAAATCATTCCTGGTGATGCTATGTGATCCTATGTGATGCTAGGGATCAAACCCAGGTTGGCCACGTGGAAGGCAAAGGCCCTCCCCACTGTCTTCTAGCTCCAGCCCCTATAATGGATGTTTTACTTTTTGATTTTCTCAAGCAGCCCTTAGGTCGGAAGTGACCCCCAAGCACTGAGTGGCCTCCTAACACTGTGCTCTCCCAAGGGATTCTGAGGTCATTCTCAGGTGATGAGAATAAGTCTGAGTCTCCTCACCCCACCACCACCACAGTCTCATGCAGCATTTTAGGGCCAGAGCAATAAGACAGCAGGTAGGGCACTTGCCTTGCATGAGGCTAACACAGGTTCAATCCCCGACACCCCATAGAGTCCCCTGGGAACTGCCAAGAGTAATTCCTGAACATAGAGCCAGGAGTAACCCCTGAGCATCCCCAGATGTGACAAAAAAAAAAAAAAAAACAGACCCCCAAAACAAACAAAACAATCAGACATCGTATTAAACACCCATTTAATGAGTTTTGCTCTCTTTTTGGGGATGAGATCTATTCCTATCTTTGTACTCAGGAATCAGATGAACCTGGGGGACCCTCAAAGCCAGGCCTCCTGCATGCAAAACATGCATTTGGCCAACAGTTAAAAACATCACATCTGGGGCTAGGCGGTGGCGCTAGAGGTAAGGTGCCTGCCTTGCCTGCACTAGCCTTGGATGGACCTCGTTCGATCCCCCGGTGTCCCATATGGTCCCCCAAGCCAGGAGTGACTTCTGAACGCATAACCAGGAGTAACCCCTGTTACTGGGTATGGCCCAAAAAACAAAAACAAAAACAAAAACATCACATCTCTGTCCTTTAGATTTTTCTTTTTTGTGGGGCAGGAGGGGAACCACACCCAAAGATGCTCAGGACTTGACTCTGTGATCAGGATTCACTCCTGAAGGCTTGGGGGCCATATGGGATGCTGAGGGTTGAACCCAGGTCAAACACATGCAAGGTAGTGTCAATAGTAACCTCTGAGGGGTTGGAGCAACAGCACAGCAAGTAGGGCATTTGCCTTGCACTCAGCTATGGGGTTCGATCCTCTGCATCCTATATGGTCCCCTGAGCCTACCAGGAGTGATTTCTGAGCGCAGAGCCAGGAGTAACCACTGAGTGCCACAGGGTGTGGCCCAAAGACAAACAAAGATAGTAACCTCTGAGCATCATTGGGTGTGGCCCCCCAAAAAACAAACCAAACCCAAACCGTATGTAAGGCAAGTGCCTTAGCAACCCTTTCTAGCTCTTCATTGCCCCCCACCTAGCCCAAATCCCCATCCCCCCAATATCTGGAGCTCACAGGCCCAAATTAGCAGCAGTAAATAATCCTGCGCCTCTGCTTGGCCACAGACGGAGGAGCCCTATTTCCGGAACGCTGTCCAGAATTTCAGCGCTTCACACCCCTCCAGCGGGTGGCCCTGCTGCCTTCACTTCGGGGAATTGATGCTGAGGAAATGATCCAAAAGGGAGAGAAGAGGAAGGGAAGGGAAAAAAAATAAATCACAACAAAAAAACAGAGAAACGCAAAAGTGATGTGGCCCAAGGCCCAGTGCAGAGTGAGTTGGAAGGCGCCCAGCCGCTAAAAGCTGGGTCCTCTGGGGCTCAGCTCGTGACCTTGGAGGAGCCCTGCCAGCACCCCTGGGAACTCGGTCTCTTCCTCACTCTCTGGGGAACCAGTGCGGGCAGCAGGCCTCCGCCCTCCCTGCTCTCGCAACATGATGCCCCTTCTCTACCTGCAGATGGGGAGCTGACCTGCAGGACCCCCGCCAAGGTGATGAGGACCCTGGAGTGGTGATTAGGGGACAGAGATGAGGGTCAGTGACCCCCACACACGCTCAGGGACCCCATTCCCAGCTCTGCTGAGGGTTGGGATCTGACCCCTCCATCTAGACTGGGTTCAGCACCCGTGCGCCCCACTTCCCACCCAATTGCAATTGGTGTCACATTTGCTGGGGTACACAGAGAGGAGGACTTGCATCTCGGGGTGATAGGAGAGTGGGGAAGGCCCTTTTCTGGCACCTGGCTGACCGGGTTTGATCCCTGGCTCTCTTAGAGTTCCTAAGCAATGCTAGCAATGAGCCCCGAGCTCAGCCAGGTGTGACCCAGAAAACAAAAACAAAAGAATGTAGGTGGTGCTCTGAGATGGCACAGCAGGTAGAGAGCGCTTGCCTTGCACACAGCCCAACCGGGGTTCAATCCTCCACATCCCATAGGGTCCTCCAAGCACTACCAGGAATGATTCCTGAGTGGAGAGCCAGGAATAACCCGAGCATTTCTGGGGCATGACCCAAAAGCCAAACCATAACAAAACAAAACTGGGCCAGAGAGATAGCACAGTGGTAGGGAACTTGCCTTGAACACAGCCAACCCAGGTTTCACCCCCAGCACCCCATATCATCTCCCCAAGGCCCGCCAGGAGTGATTTCTGAGTACAGAGTCAGGTGTAAGCCCTAAGTACCGCAGGGTGTGGCCCCAAAACCAAACCAAACCAAACCAAACCAATGAACATACCTCCAAGCTGAGAAGACGGGGTGGTGGATAGGGTAAGAAACCACAATATGGGGGGCCAGAGTGATAGCACAGCGGTAGGGTGTTTGCCATGCATGCAGCTGACCCAGGACGAACTTAGGTTTGATCCCTGGCATCCCATATGATCCCCTGAGGCTTCCAGGAGTGATTTCTGAGTGCAGAGCCAGAGTAATTCCTGAGTGCTGCTGGATGTGACCCCAAAACAAACATACAAAAATAGAAACTGGCCTGGAGAGATAGCACAGCGGCGTTTGCCTTGCAAGCAGCCGATCCAGGACCAAAGGTGGTTGGTTCAAATCCTGGTGTCCCATATAGTCCCCCATGCCTGCCAGGAGCTAATTCTGAGCAGACAGCCAGGAGTAACCCCTGAGCACCACCGGGTGTGACCCAAAAACCAAAAAGAAAAAAAAAAACACAGTAAAAACAAGAGGTACTAGAAACCCCCAGGGAAAACTTAGAATCCAGAGGTGTGAGTACAAGGAACATGCCCTTGGCTATATTATGGCCATGGAGGCCCCTTCTCCTCCCAAACCTCTCAGACCTGCTGAAGGGTGTGGGGGCTCAGAGCCTGCAGCTATCATCAGGAAGTGCCAGGCTAGGCAAGGTCAGTCCTTTCCACTGGTCAGTGACTGACCAGGTTCCCACACTTGGCTGGGCTCAAAGAATAAAGAAGCGGGGAGGGGTGGGACCGGCGCAATAACACTGTGGTAGGGCATTTGTCTTGTATGCAACTGACCCAGGATGGACCTCGGTTCAATCCCCAGCATCCCATATGGTCCCCTAAGCCAGGAGCGATTTCTGAGCGCATAGTCAGGAGTAATCCCTCTGCATCACCGGGTGTGGCCCCCAAAAACAAAACAAACAAACAAAAAAGAAGTGGGGAGGAATAGGAGAAATGGGAAACCAGTTGCCCTGCATGTACTTGACCCTATTTTCATCTCAGCATCCACAAAAGCCTTCAAGCACTGCTCCACACTCCTGGAGTACCTCATCTATCTCCCTGGAGCACCTCCTCCATGTTCCTGGAGCACCTCCTTGTGCTCTCTGAGCACTTATCCCATGCTCCTGGAGCACTTTCCCGAGCTCCAGAATTACCCTCTGAGTATATCAAGTGTGGCCCCCAGGCCCACACCCCCTCCAAGAAAAAGCTCAAAGTTTTAAATTTTTTCTCTAACTTATAAGGAATTGTAGTATATGCAAATATTCTGAGGGTCTTCCCTGCTCCATGGCCAAGTCAACCAGAGGGAGAAACTGCAGGCCTAGATGCAGAAATAATGTGGGGGTCACAGGGGCCATGGTATCCCAGACCTCAGTCCCCAGGCTACTTTGAGATCCAGCACCTGCTTGCACCCTTCAACCCTACATTGATGTGATTTTATGGGATGCCCTCCCCTCCTTTCCTTTGTGGGGAGACAATGCAGGAGAGCAGGGAGGGGGGCAAATCCAAGGGATTAGGGGCCCCCCTGAGGTCAGTGATTACTGGACAGCTGAGGAAGCCAGATTAGAAGGCTAAGCTTGGGGGTGTGGAATTACAGATCTAAGAGGGGTTCAGAGATTAGGACATGGAGACTCATGGGGTGGGGGCAGGAGAGCCCTCCAGATTAATGGTCGCTCAAAGCGCTGAGCTCAGTTATTGCAAGCAGGACCCCAGGTTCTAGCCCCCGCCTTTCCAAGTCTTTGAAGCACCACCAGGCACAACCCCTGAGCTCTGAGCTGGGAACTGCATCCCAGCACCGCCTGGTGCGCCCCAAAAACAAAAGAAAGAAAGAAAAAAGCAAGCCCAGTGCAGGGAAAGGGTCTGACCCTCTCCATTGGCCCTCCCCATCAAACTGGGAGCTTTGGTCCTCCCAGCTGGCTGGGCCTTGGGCCACTGCTCGCTGCCCCCATCCCACTGCCCTTGGGCTGGGCCTGCGCCAGGGCCCACATGGGATAATTGGGGGCTGAGGGCCAGAAGTGACCCAGAGATTGGCAGCGCCCCTCGGTTACATCCTGATCACCCGTTGATCTGTGGGGCTGTCTGGGGCAGAGATTAGGGGCTTCTGGCACTGTTAGGGGTGACAGCCCGCCCCCAATGCCTGACAGGGCTCCAGAGGCTGTGACCCAGATGCAGCCCCCCCATGGCCATCTGTCACCTGCAAAGGCCCAGGAAGGGGGCAGCAGAATCATCCCTGGAGGTGCAGGGGGGCAGCAGCTGGAGGGATCTTAGACGTGAGTGGGTTGGGGACATGGACAGCGTATCCCTGGGTCCCCAAGATTTCTTGATGAAACCCCCAGGACAGTGTGGTGCTCCCACCCTCCAGGGCTGCTCTTTCACTAGGATCTACCACAGGAGGGGACAGAGAGGAGAGAAGGGGCACCCCAGACAGGAGATGGGGGCTGCCGGACCCCACCCCTCAGCGAGCTCATTAGGGGAACCCACGATGTAGGAGATGTAGGAGCTTGAGTGTCCTATGTAGAGGGTTTGACATTTGGGGGTGAAGGGAAAGTGCTCCTAGGGCCCCCTGATCCTTAGAGTCCTCCTCTACTCACTAGGCTTCCACTGTTCCCCAGACCACAGTGTGAAAACCCACCACCCCCTGGGCCCCTGGACAGTGTTTCTATATCACCCGGTAGAGAGAATGTATGTCTCTGCCATAAACACTCTTCCCCAGCATCCAGGAGTACCTTCTCCAGATTCCTAGAGCACCCCCCATTTCTGATGCATCTAGAGCATCCCTATCACTTTTCTGGAGCACATGTCTCATGCTGCTGGAACACCTTCCAGTCTTGGAGCACCTCTCTGTGCTCCTGAGTACCTCATCCCACATTCCTGGAGCATCTCCCTGGCTTTCCCCCAAATGATCCTGAAAAAAATCACACACACCCTGTCTGCAGCTCCTGGGACAGGCCCTTTGCTGTTCCTGATGCATCACCCCCTGGAACACATGGAAGGCACCCTCACATTCCTGGAGCACTTCCATAACAAGCGTAAGGTGCTTTTACAGGTCCGCTGGTGACCGGCAGGAGCCAGGAAATGTTTGGCACTGGCCCGGTCCACCGCTCCTGGACCCCCATGCTTGGCCCTAGCACACTGTCACCTCCTCCTTGGGAGTGCGCTGATGCCATGGCAGGGACATGACCTGGGGGCCTCCCAAGACAGCCGCTCCCATCCCAGCAGGGCGCATCTTGGGAGGCACATGAGGGCACCACACCTGGAACAGGTGTAGGGCCAGATGGCGCAAAGTGGAGCCAATTCCCAGGAGATGAGGCCTGGCAGTGACAGCCAAAGCAATCCCCTTCCCTTCACACCACCCCTGCCTCATGCTTGGGCTACCCAGAGAAGACTGGGGGCTGGTCAGAGGCAGCACAAGGGCAAATATGAATGTGCCAGCCTGATCAGGGCACCGAGCAACCCCCCCCCATCATCTATTGTAGGGGGGTGCAGCTTCCTGAGCCGGCCCAAGCCCCATCACCTCACAGCCCTGCCTCTTGCTTCCCAGCTCCAGGTGACACTAGAGGAGGGGCCCCTGTGGGGGGTGGAATCCTGAGCCCCCAAGGGCCTCCAGGCCATGTTGACTCTCCTGGTTCTGGATGTCATTTTGTTGGTTAATTTGTTGGTTCGGTGTTTGGGCAATGATGAACAATGTTGGTGGGCGCCCAGGGGTCCAAGATCAATCCCAAGTTTGCTATGTTCAAGGCAAACGCACTACCTGCTGTACCTTCTCTCTAGCCTTGCAGTCCCCCATAAATCTTGTTGTCTTGGGGCCATACCTGGGGACACTCAGGGCTGACTCCTGGCTCTGCACTCAGGGATCACTCCTGATAGGGCTCAGGGGACCCTATGGGGTGCTGGGGATCAAACCTGGGTCAGCTGCGTGCAGGGAAATCTTGTATTATCACTCCAGGCCACCCCCCAGAACTCTTTTCTTTTTCTTTTCCTCAATAAATTAGAAAACTTGATTGTGACTACTTCCCCAGTCCCAACCACAAGCCACACACGCTGCCTCCACTCACCCCCTCATTACAGCTGATCTGCAGTCCCCCCCCCACCCTGTGGCATGCCTGCCTGCTGCGCCCTGCACCCCATTTCAGCCCCCTGCCCTTTCTTCAGGATAAAGGAAGCCAAGAGCCATCACAAGAGACGTGGACAAGGCGCCCCCATATCAGCCTGTCCTCCCCCATTTATCAGTGTTATCAGTGCCTATTACAGCCATGCAATAGCACCAGAAGGCCCAGCCCTCTGACAGCTGTATCAGCCTCTCATGCTTGCTTTTTCTCTCTTTTTTTGGGAGGGGACTTGGGGCTACATCCGGCAGTGTTCAGGGACGATTCCCAGCTCAGTGCTCAGAGGTCACTTTCAAGGATTCTCTGGGGACCATGCAGCACCGGGGAACCATCCTGGAGCTGTCAGAAGCAAAACAGCCCTTTGAGTCACTTCCCTGCCCGCTTGCGGTTCACAGCGAGGCTCCCGGGACCCAGGCATCTGGAAACCAGATCCATGCACATAGCCCAGACCAACAGGAGAGCAAAGAGCAAGGCACTGGGGCACACTGGAGCACCCCAGGACGCTGAACTCAGGTTAATCCGGACCCGTCCTAACACACCTTCTCTCGGCATCCCTGCTCAAGGACAGCTGTGCCCCCCAAAACCCAGATCCCCTGCTCCAGATCTGTGTCACCTCCAGAAAAATCCTGACTAGGGGACAGAGCCACAGTACAACGGGGAAGGACGTTGGTCTTGCACGTGGTCGCCCCAATTCGATCCCTGGCATCCCTTAGTGTCTCCTGAGCCCACCAGGAGTAATTTCTGAGCACAGAGCCAGGAGTCAGCCCTGAGCACAGCCCGGTATGGTCCCAAAACAAAACAAAACAAAACAAAAAGAAATGAAATGAAATCCTGGACTTCCCAATGTTGAGTTTCCCTGAGCCTCAGTTTCTCCAGCTGTCCATCCTGGGGGATTTCCAGAGTAAAGGGAAGCACCCCGAAGACTCCCCCTCATCTCTCCTTGCTCTGAGAATCCAGGAGAAAGTGGAGACCATCTGGGACCTCACTGAGGCTCAGACCTGGGGTTCCTGCCGGTTAAGAGGCCTCTGGAGCTGTCCATGGTGCTGAAAGCGCCCCAGCCTGAATAGTCGGGCCACAGGAGGCTCGGGGCACCCCAAACTCACAAGCTTTGCTCACTGACTGTCACATCATTTCTGCCCCTTCGCCATGCACACCAGGCACACCAGGAGGGCACCCGAGCAGGGGCACCTTCTGGGGGACACGCCTCCTCCCCTTCTCCCCTTCTCCTTCCACCTCGAGCAGGCACCCCACTGGCGCGCTGGGGACCCCCACCCCCGCAGTCACATGCTCGTGATTACACACACCCGCCGCGGCAGGCAGGCAGGCAGCGTTCGGAATGCGCGCTGCCCATTCACGGCCGGAGGACGCGCGCGCGGAGCCAGCCCAGCCCGGCCGCTCAGGTCGGCCTCTACACACGCACATCCCGGGCACATGGCACCCCAGAGATGCCCCCTCCGTGCCGCCCGGGCCCTGAGCCAGACTCCGCCCGCCGATCGCAGGTCGAGGCTGGGGTGTCCGGGCCGGGCAGGGCCGCGCCTTCCCCGCGGTGGGGCACTGGTGGAAACTGGGGGAGCCTGAGGGGGGCCCCTGGTTAACCTCTTCCACGCCGGGCGCCTCCGGGCACGTCCTTCCAGCGCGTCCTTCCCTCCTTCCTTCCTTCCTTCCTTCCTTCCTTCCTTCCTTCCTTCCTTCCTTCCCTCCTTCCCTCCTTCCTTCCCTCCTTCCCTCCTTCCTTCCTTCCTTCCTTCCTTCCTTCCTTCCTTCCTTCCCTCCTTCCCTCCTTCCTTCCTTCCTTCCTTCCTTCCTTCCTTCTCTCATCCTTCCTTTCCTCCTTCCTTCCTCCATCCCTTCCTTCCACCTCCCCGGCGCCCACGTTCCCCTCTATTCGTCCTCTCCGCCGCTCGCCCCCGGTGACGCGCACCCCACCGGGCGGGGGAGGTCAGAGTGCGTGGGAGGGGGCGCGCCAGGGTGCCCCCCATTCTGCGCTCGCCGCGTGCGGTTCCCACGAGCCGACCCGGCCAGCCAGCCAGCCAGCCACCCCGGGCCGGCTCCGGGTCGGGTCCGAGGTCACCGAGGGGCCCCCCGAGGTCACTCGCGGCGCGCGCGGCCCCGCCCTCGGCCAGGCGCTCCAAGGACAGGCCGGCAGCGGGGCGGCCGCCCGCCCTCCCCTCACCTGAAGTCGCTGTAGGGGTGGATGATCCAGGCCCCCGCCGACTTGACGCGCTCCTGCTCGCGCTCCACCGCCTTCTGGCTGCCGAACATCCGCAGCGAGAACTTGTTGACGCCGGGCTGCAGGAGCGCGCCGAACTGGCGCTGCATGAAGCTGGCCTGGCTGCCGCGCGGCTCCCCGGCCGGGCCCGCCTCCTCGCTGCCGGCCTCGTCCGCCGGCCCGGGCCCCGGCCCCGGCCCCGCGGCCGCCCCGCGGCAGGAGAACGACACCTTGGGGCCCCGCGCCGGGCCCAGCTCGGGCCCCGCGGGGCTGCACTGCGGCTCGCCGCGCCCGCACTCGCCGTTCGGGCTGCCCTTGGCCGTGCTGGCCGCGCCCGGGGTGCCGGGCCGGCCGCACGAGCTGTCGCGGCTGCGGAGCCGGGCCCGCGGCGGGCCGCACGACTCGGCCGCCTCCGGGGGCGCGTCGGGCCGGGCGGGCGCGGGGGGCGCCGGCGGGGGCGCGGGGGGGCGGCGGCGGCGGCTGCGGCTGCTGCTGCTGCGGCTGCTGCTGGGGGGTCGCGGGCGGCGGCGGCGGCGGAGGCGGCGGCGGCGGCCCCGGCGCGGGGGTCGCACCCGGGCTCTCCCCGGGCCGCCCGCCGCCCCCGCGCGCGTCCATGGCGAGGCGGCGCCGGGCAGTGCGGAGCGGAGCCGCCGCCGCCGCCGCCGGCCGGAGCCCGAGGGAGGGAGGCGGGGCGTGGGCGTGGTCTCGAGCGCGGGGCGGGGCTTGTGGGTGTGGGCGGGGTCCTAGTCGTAGCCACGCCCCGCGCCGCGCGCGCCCCGCCCCGGTCCGGCCCGGCCCGGCGCCCACCCGCCCACACACACGCTCACACCCACGGGGTCGGGGACGCGCCAAGGTCACGCGCGGCGCGGGGCCCCGGAGACTCGCGCGCGCGCGCTCACACCCGGGGAAACTGAGGCCCGCGTGGCCGCGCGCAAGGGCACGCCCAAGGTCACGGCGCCCGGCTCAGGGCCGCTGGGCCTCTTGGACAGAGGGGTCCCCCCTTTCCCGGGGCCTCGCTGCCACTCGGTCCTCTCTGCTTTCTCTGTCGCTTTGAACATCTCCATCCTCAAAGGGTTTTTATTCAAAGGCCACGGGAGCGCATGTCTCGTCTCCCAGCACCCCGATCCAGATTTTTAGCTATTGTGCAGAGTGTGTGGGCAGGTGGGTCAGCCTCCAAGTGTCTATCTAGCAGGGGCTCCCCACTTCCCTTTACTTAGTCACCCACCCTCAGCTCTGGGCCCCACTTGTGAGCAAATAGGCTGGCTGGGGTCAGATGCTGGCTCTGCACATTAGGAGGAATGCCCAGGGGTACTGGTGCTAGCTGCCAACCCTGCATCAGAGAGATCCAAAGTACAGTGAGTGATGGGGGTCAGGGGGTTTTTGCTAGTCTTGCACAGGGCTAAACCTGTTCGAGCCACAGTATCCCATAGGGTCCCCTGCTCATCGCCAGGAAGGAGTGATCCCTGAGTGCAGAGCCAGGGGTCAGCCCTGAGCATTGCCAGGTGTGGCGTTCCCCCAAATAAAATAAAATACAATAAAGCACAGTGGGGGGACTGGATTCCCCAGGGGCATGGACGTATGCCAGGACCACAGGACTGTCACCCTTTGACTCCACCTGGGGACCAGCCTCCCTCTTTCTGCTCTTTAAAACCCCAGTCTTTGAGAAGACCCCCCTCCCAGGAATTGTGGCCTTCTTGGGGTCTTTTTGGAGAGAGGCCCCACCCTGCAGTGCTCAGGGCTTACTCCTACCTCTGTGTTCAGGAATGGTGGTGCCTGGGGAGCCATCTAGGATGAACCCTAGTGTGCCACATGCTAAGCTTTATGCACGGTCCTATGGCTCTTTCCCTCACCTCCGTGAAAGTCTGCACCCCATAACACTAATTATCAAGAATCAACCCAACCAGACACCCGGAGAGATAGCGCAGTGGTCGGCCATTTGCCTTGCAATGCAGCCAACCCAGGACAGAGGGTGGTTTGATTCCTGGCATCCTATATGGTCCCCTGAGCGTGCCAGGGGCGATTCCTGAGGTCAGAGCCAGGAGTAACCCCTGAGTGCCACCAGGTGTGGCCACAAAACCAAAAATAAATGCATAAATAAACCCACAGCCTCTGAGAAGATCCCCCCAGGAATTGTGGCCCTTTGGGGGTGTTTTTTTTTTTTTGGGGGGGAGGCCCCACCCAGCAGTGCTCAGGGCTTACTCTTTTTTTTTTTTTTTTTTTTTGGTTTTTGGGCCACACCCGGCGTTGCTCAGGGGTCACTCCTGGCTGTCTGCTTAGAAATAGCTCCTGGCAGGCACGGGGGACCATATGGGACACTGGGATTCGAACCAACCACCTTTGGTCTTGAATCGGCTGCTTGCAAGGCAAACACCACTGTGCTATTTCTCCGGGCCCAGGGCTTACTCTTAACTCTGTGCTCAGGAATGGTGGTGCTTGGGGAACCATATAGGGTGAAACCTAGTCTGAAGATTGAACCCTAGTCTGCCATGTGCAAGGCTTTATCGCTGTCCTATGGCTCTAGCCCCCCGGTGAGAATCTGCTCCCCACAAAACTGATTATTAAGAATCAACACAACCAAAGGGCAGGCAGAGCAGGTGGAGTGGGGGTGCTGAGGATGAGTGGTGAGAAGGGGAAGAAGATGGAGATGGAGAAAATAATGCCCAGAGGGTCAGGTACTTTCCTTGCATGCCACAGACCTGGGCTTGATCCCCAGCAAGGTTGACTGAGCTTTGTTAGGAGTGATCTTTGAGCACAGGATCAGGAGCATTGAGCACTGCCAAGTGTGCCCTCCCCCTCAAAAGAAAACAATGCCCCGGTGATTAGTGGTTCTGTAGGCCCCAATATCACAAAACCTTTCTATTTTCTCTTGTTTTGTTGGGCCACATAGTGGTGCTCAGCGGTTACTCCTGACTCGGCACTCAGAAATTACTCCTGGTTGGGGTCAGAGTGTTAGTGTAGCAAGTAGGGCATTTGCCTTGCATGCAGCTAAGCCAGGTTTAATCCCCAGCGCTCTTAGGGTCTCCTGAGGCTGCCAGCACTGATTTTTGAGCACAGAGGCAGGAGTAACCCCTGAGCACCACTAAATGTGACTCAAAAACCCAAACACTGGGGCCGGAGAGATAGCATGGAAGTAAAGTTTTTTTTTTTTTTTTTTTTTGTTTTTTTTTGGTTTTTGGGCCACACCCGGTGATGCTCAGGGGTTACTCCTGGCTATGCGCTCAGAAGTCGCTCCTGGCTTGGGGGACCATATGGGACGCCGGGGGATCGAACCGCGGTCCGTCCGAGGCTAGAGCAGGCAAGGCAGGCACCTTACCATTAGCGCCACCGCCCGGCCCCGGAAGTAAAGTTTTTGCCTTGCATGCAGGACGGTGGTTCGAATCCCGGCATCCCATATGGTCCCCTGAGCCTGCCAGGAGAGATTTCTGAGTGTAGAGCCAGGACTAACCCCTGAGCGCTGCCGCTGCCGGGTGTGACCCAAAAGACAAAACAAAACAAAACACCTTCTCAAAATAAATTACTCCTGGCTCTGTGCTTAGAGAACCCTATGAGATGCTGGGGATCAAATCCAGGTCAGCCAATGTCAGTCATATGCAAGACAAGTGCCCTTCCCACTGTATTACACTTAGTCTCTACCTATCTATTTTAGGGTGTCCTCTTCCATCAGGGATGTGTTTCTCTGCCCACAGTAGAGTACTCAGGACAGATTGGATGCATTTAGAATACAAGGTGGGCCCCTGTGCCCACCAAAAATGCCAAAACTTTGTGTGCTCAGGGCCAGCCAGGAGCGGAAACTGCCTCCACTGAACCCAGGGCTGGCCTGGTGGCCAGATGGGCAGGCAGCAGAGTTGGCAGTACCAGGCTGTGGCCCACTGGGGGCAGATGTGTGTTGCAGCTGAAGGGGTCTTTTATGCTCACCCCAGGAAGATGTCAGCGTGGGCAAGAGGCCAGAGCCCTGGGGCATGTGTGCGAGTAGCGGGAGGAGGCAATTTCTGCGCTGGCCAGAACCTGCCATGCCTGACAGCGGGATATCAGGAAAACCATGCAATCCTCTGGGACCCCCTTGATCTGGGTCCCCCCAAGTCTCCACACCTGGTCCCCATATCCTGATTGCTCCGCAGCACAATGAGTGCATAAGCCTGTGCTAGCTCCCTCTGCCCCAAGCCTTAACCAAGCTTATTGTGTACTTCAGTAATTCATTCGCTCATTCATTCCTCCCTCATTCATTCATTTACTCATTTTCTGGTTTATTTGCTTATTATTCCCTTGCTCACTCAGTCTTCCCTCATTCATTCTTTCCTTTGATTTTTTCCAGTTCATTTCCACACTCCTTCATTGATTCCCAGGCTCATCATGGATTCCTTCATTCATTCACTCTTCAAACACACCACTCCCTCTCTCCCTCACCTACTCATTCCATCCCTCCTTCCCATTTTCATTCATCTGCATGCCCATTCTGTCCTTCTGCAGTCATTCATTTTGCTCCATCCTTCCATGTAGTCACTCATTTATCCATTTTCTTCATTCCTGGGACAATCATTCCAAGCATCTCAGCTGGGGCTGGGATTCATGAGGGACACTCAGGGTTGTAGGGCGAGTTGGGAGAATGTATTCCCCCATGTGTTATAAAATGTGACCTGTACAAAGTCATGAGGAGATGGGGAAGTCTCGGGGCCTGCCACAGGAGAGACCACGAGAGCCAAGATCAATAGTGGGGGTGGAGGAGGGACAACCTTAAAGCAGAACCGATGCAGTCTTGTCTGGGGAAAAGGGCTAGAGAGATAGGCCAGTGTGCCCGGTGCTTGCCTTGCATGTGACTGACCTAGATTGGATCCCTGCTCCCCTTTCAGGCTACCCTGATTCCAATCAGAAGTGATCTCAAACGATTGCTCCTTGAGCTCAGAGTAACTCTGGTACCATTTCTGGCACCCCATAGGGTCCCCTAAACCCTGCCAGAAGTGATCTCTGAATGTAGTCAGGAGTAATTTCTTTCTTTTTTTTTTTTTATTTTTGGGCCATACCCAGCAGTGCTCAGGAATTACTCCTGGCTCTGTGCTCAGAAATTATTCCTGGCAGACTCAAGGAACTCTATGAGGTGTTGGGGTTGGCCCAAGTGCAAGGAAAGCATCCTCCCCGGTGTGCTATTGCTAAGGACCCCATCAGTGCTATTCTTGATTCTGCTCAGGAGCAATCCCTGAAGGTTGTTGCGGGGCACTTATGTATTCATTGCTGGAACTGGAATTGGGGACCAAGAAGCCAGTTCCTCTCCAGTCCTGCAGAACCACATCTAACGTTGCCAGAATGTTGGGGGCTGCTGTCCAAGTCTAAGCAGAAAGGCAGTACCCAGTGAGGGGCCTGGGGCAAATGAGTCCCGACTTTGCACATCACATAGCCCAGCTTGTGCACTTTCTGGAGCCTCTCCCTGGGGACCCCCCAAAATAAAGGGGCAGTGAGCTGAATCCTCAGGCTTGTAGAGTGGAGTCCGTTCTGGGGACAGCCAGCACTGCAGAGGGAAGTCAGACTTAGAGCTCCCTGTCTTGTCCTGCCCATCTCCTGCTCAGCTTGGCGGTGGTGGCAGTGCTCGAAGCTCCCCATATACCCAGCTCCAGATGCGGGGGTGGGAGGCAGGTAATACTGAACTTCAGGGCTCCAGTTGCTGCCTCCTGGCCCGCTGTGTGCACAGCACCCCCTAGTGGTGACCGGAAGGACGGCCCTGGTAGTGTCCCCAATTCCAGGAGCTTGTGTCTGTGTAGATGATTGGTTTACTTGTTTTCCTGTGTGTGCATGTTCGTATATCTTCTTCGTCCGTACATGTTTGTGCACGCACATTATGAATACACATGTCTGTCTTATCCCTGCGTGAGGATTTTCAGATCCTGACGTTGTGGGATGCACCCTGCACTCATCGAAGGAGTCACAGAGCCAAATACCCTGTCACCTGTGTGAGAACCAAAGTCCGCGAGGCCTAGAACCAAGGTGGTCCCAAGCGCCCAGTAAAGCCATTGTAAAGTATTTTTCCACTCTACAACTTCCCCAGAGGAAGGCAGAGGAGGGTGTTAGCCCAAAGATAAAACCGGAAAAATGTACCCACCCTATAAAGGGCAAGACCCTCCCAGTTCAGCTAAAATAGAGGAACTAGGTGGGTTGGAATGTTCCATCAGATAAGGATCCACTGAAACAAAGTTGAGTCAGCAATGAATTGGGACATCAACCCTAAGCATGTGATTTTTTTTTCAGGGGCTGAAATGCTTGTATTGTATTAACCAATGAAATGCTTGAGTTGTTGAAACCTGTAAAGCCTTAAACTGCTTGAAGATTTTGGGTACAGGGGGACTGAGGCCACACCCAGTGACTCTCAGGAGTTACTCCTGGCTAAGTGCTCAGAAATTGCTCCTGGCTTAGGGGACTATATGGGACGCCAGGGGATCGAACCACGGTCTGGTCCGTCCTAGTTTATAACGTGCAAGGCATATGCCATACTGCTTGTGCCACCGCTCTGGCCCCTGCTTGAAGATTTGACTCAAGGCTAGTCGAATAAACTTCCTTTTGCATCTTCTATTATCAAAGGTCATCTTTGACTCAGCACCCACTCAGGTGGTCAACTTGGACCCTAACACTTAGGGGTCAGTGGTTGGTGGGTCCCACCCCAGACTTTGGCATCCCTATATCATGCTAAATGTAAGGGGCCATTGATGAGGAGACTGTCTCTTTTGAGAGCCAATACTGAATTTTGTTGTTGGGCCACAGCCAGTGGCACTCAGAGGTTACTCCTGGCTCTGTGTTCAAAAACCATTTTTTTTGGGGGGGGGGGTCACACACAGCAGCACTCAGGGATTACTCCTGGCAGGTTCGGGGGGCCTTATGGGATGCCTGGATTCGAACCACCGTCTGTCCTGGATTGGCTGTGTGCAAGGCAAATACCCTACCCATAGTACTATCATTCTGGCTCCAATATTGAATTTTTGTTTTGGGGCCACACCCAGTGGCACTCAGGGGTTATTCCTGGTTTTGCACTCAGAAATCACCATTGGCAGGCTTGGGAGACCTTCTGGGGTGTCAGGTCAGGAGTGTGCAAGGCAAAGGCCCTATCGCTGTGCTGTCTCTGTAGTCCTCAATATTGAATTTTTTTTTTAGCCTTTTTAGGATCAATGTCGTCCTGCTTGAGAGGTCATGCAGAGCTGGGTTTCTAACCTGGAATCCCCTCCAAGAGGCAAGCAGCTCAGCCCATGGGCCTCTTGATTGGTTTTAGAAACATACCTGGCCATGCTCAGGGGTTACTTCTGGTTCTGTACACCTGGGGGACCATGTGGTGCCAGGGATCTAACCAGGGCTGGGGCTGGAGTGAGAGAGCAGGGAGGGCATTTACCTTGCATGCAGCCATGCATGACTTCAAGTCAGCTTCAATCCCAAGCATTCTATATGGTCCCCTGAGCACTGCCATTAGTGATTCCTGAGCATGGCCCCAAAATAAAACCAATAAAACCAAAAACTTATTTTGTTCACATAGAAAGCCCCAAATTCCACACCCAAGCAGATTCTGACTCCTGTAGTGCAATGTGGGGACAGAAAGACTCTGGAATCTCTGAGGCCCAGTCCTGATCTGTCCCCAGGAAGGCCCCAGTGCTTGGAGAAAGGGAAGGAGGCAAAGTCTTATTCCCTCCACTACCAAGGACTCAGTTGTCCCTGTGTGAATGAGTAGCAGGACTGAGTGAATTGGTCTTTAACCTCACCCTCAATGCACCCCCAAAAGATTTTAACAGTTGCCAATGCTGGCCAGATAAGCAGAGGATCTCCTCGTAGGGTCCAGGTCCACTTCCCAAAGGGTGCTCCTCCACAAAGCCCTCCGAGTTCAGGAAGACCTCTGTGGGTAAGGCAGCATGAATAACTTTGTTTTGGGAGTCACATCTGGTGATGTGGGGGTAGAGAGGAACAACCTGTGGCCCCTGGACTGTCTCTGGAGTCAAACTGAGGGGCTTGAGGCCAGAGCACTAGCACAGCACAGGAGGGTGTTTGGCTTGTAGGTGCCTCATATGGTCCCTCCCTACACTAGGAGTGATTCCTGAGCACTGCTGGGTGTGACCCCCAAACCAACAGCCCTAATGAGCAGAAAGTGCTCGGAGTTATTCTCATCTCTGTGCTCAGGAGTTACCCTGGCGGTGCTCCCTAGAGCAGAGAGGAGTGGAGAACAGGCGATCAAGAGTTTTTATTGGGAGCCAGAGTTCTCCACCAGCTCCCCAGATCTGCAGCACTGGGGAACTCTGCACCAGCTGCTCTGTGCACCAGGCGGGGCGCAGGTTGCAGTAACACCTGGGCATATGTGCCGAATCACACATGCATACCTGGGAAGCCCATGGGAAGGGCACCCATCACACTCCTGGGGACGAGGGGTCGGGGTAGGGGAAGGCTTAGGATGGAGCAGAAAAGGGGCAGCGAGAAGGGCGGTCGCAGGCACAGGGCCTCGAGAGGGAGGGCTCGGTGAGGGTGTCGGGGTCACAAACGCGGACAGGACCCTACGGGGCGTAATTCCTTGTAGTTTAGTTTCGGAAGAGTGGGGGAGGCGGGGTAGAACCCCCCACCCCCCGGTGTCTCTGTGCCAGTGGGTTTCCTGGACCGGGAGCTGGGTGCGATGGGCACAATGGCACCTGGGGGCTCTTCTGCCAGCCTGCAGGGGGAGGGGGAGATCAGAGTCAGATCTCCCCAAAGCAGCCTCCCGTCCCTGGGTCATCCAGCCTTCCGCTTTGTGCCCCCCTCCAAAAAAAAAAAACTTGCCTGGCTCAAGTGGCATTTCTCTGGCGCACGCCTAGCTCTTTGCCTTGGTCATTCATAAGGTGCCCCGAGCTTTTCCTGGGGAGCAGAGGCGGGAGGGGGGTGTTGAGCACTTGGGGGTGCAGCAGCACAGCACACCCGCCCCCACCCCAGCCCCAGCACGCCGGGACTCACAGTGGCTGGGAGCCCGTGTCTTCATCTGTCCGAGACGCAGCCACATGCAAGAGAGGGGACAGGTCACCACGGGCAAGCCACCCAATCCATCGCCAAGGCGCTGCCTCCAAAGTCTCCACCACCCGGGAACATGGGGGAGCCGCCCCGGGTCCCAGCACCCCCTCACAAAGAGGAGCGCCCCCCCGGGGGGTTGGTGGGAGCCTCACCGTCCACTTGATCGTCCTTCTTCTGGCGCTTCTCATAGACGAAGATGATGGTGACCAGCACGAGCACCTCGGCCACGATGCCCAGGAAGGGCCAGAGGGCGGCCAGGTGCTTGCGAACGCGCAGCTCGATCATGGCGGAGCTCTGGCCTTCGCTGTTGGTGGCCTCGCATGAGTATTTGCCTGGGTCCTCCTCCAGGTGCAGGTTCTGCACGTGCAGCTCAGACGAGTTCTCCCCGAACACCACGAAGTATTTGTCCGCACGGGTGTGGTTGTCGATGAGTTGCTGCAGGGGACCCCCGGGGACACTGTGTCAGGTCCTTCCCTGCCCATGGTGGGGCCTGGGCAAGGGCTAGGCGGGGCAGGGCAGTTGGGGGACCTGTCCACAAAGGATGGCGCTGTTCAAACCATATAAGGCAGGGCAGGAATGACCTGACCTGCCCCAAAGGGGCGTGCCCACAAAGGACAGGGCAGTTCAGACCATATGAGGCAGGGGCCGAGCGATCTGACCCACCCAAAAGAGGCGTGTCCACAAGTATATAAGAATATAGAAGGCAGAGGCAGAGCAACCAGCATTCATGCCTGAGAGGCGGAACCAGAGGACAGGTCCCCGATGGGTGTGGCTATCCCAAGGGGCGTGGCCTAAAGGGACAGAGCAGTCCCCGGACCTGGCCTCACCTGCACCCCAGACTCATTCTCGCGGTACCACCTCCAATACTGCACAGCGGGGAAGGCCTCAGCTGAGCAGCGCAGCACCACGCTCTCCCCTTCATCGACATGCTCCATCTTCTTGGCGGCCTTCACCTTGGGGGGCCCTTCAGGAAAGCCGAGTGAGAAGGCAGGCACCCGGAACCCCGGTTCTGGCCACGGCCGACACCCCTATCTCCACCCCGCCATGGTCGGCAGACCAGACTCAACTCACCCGGTACATCGAAGTTAGCCCGGCCTGCGGTCTCTGGGAGGAAGATGCAGGTGTAGATGCCCCCGTGATCGTTGGAGCTCACGCTGCAGGGACACAGGGTGGCGGTGGAGGTTCTACTCGGAGCCAGGAGCCCCTGGCAGCTGGGGGCGCACCCCACGTCCCTCCCCTCCCTCCCCTCCACTCACTTGTAGTCAGTCTTCAGCCCCTGCTGGTTGTCCTCCAGCAGCACCTCCTTGCCCCGCATCCAGCGGTGGCCTGTGATCGCCACGCTGCTTTGGTTCAGCTGGCAGGTCAGGTGGGTGCGGTTCCCTACATCCTGCATCGATGTCCAGACAGTCTCTGAGTGGCCAGAGCAGAGGGCGGTCAGGGTTCCCCCAGAAAACCAACACCCAGCCACGGCACCCCTCTTCGGTGCTCCTGGGGGTACCCATGGCAAAGCAGAAAGGAACAGAGTTGCTGGCATTGGATTCTGGGGGAATGAGATGGGCACCATACTACCCCCTTGGGCAGCACCACTCTGCCCTGCTTCCAGAAACCTGGAACAAACCCAGTGAGCACTGGAACATCAGGGCCCTTCATACCCACTGTCCGCATTCACCAAGCCCTATGGGCAGTGGGCACTCTTCACAGGCGTTGCCAGCCAACCAAGCTGATTTTTTCAAAAGTAACCTGCAGGCAGATGATCCCCTGCCACTTCCTGTCCAATGCCCCTGAGGCTTTGCACTTTATTTGGGGGGGGGGGCTTTTGTTTATTGGAGGGGTCAGGCTTTAGGTGAGAGTTGGGGGTGATATCTAACAGGGCTCAAGGACTCTCATGAAATGTTAGGGGATTCAAACCAGGGCTGGAAGCATGCAAGGAAGCACCTTAATACTCTCTGCTGGCTCCACAACCCTAATTTTCATTTTGGGCTCTTACTTAGGGGTACCCAGGGCCACTAGCCTGCAAAGTCCAAGCTTAACCCATTGGATCATTTCCCCAGACATGGCTCCGCCTCGGGATTGGAGAAGGGGAAGGTGGTTGCATGGGGTTGACACCGTTTCAAACACACTCCCTCGGGCCCTGAGAGATAGCACAGTGGCGTTTGCCTTGCAAGCAGCTGATCCAGGACCAAAGGTGGTTGGTTCGAATCCCGGTGTCCCATATGGTCCCACATGCCTGCCAGGAGCTATTTCTGAGCAGGCAGCCAGGAGTAACCCCTGAGCACCGCCGGGTGTGGCCCAAAAACCAAAAACAAAACAAAAAAAAAAAACAAAAACAAAAAAACAAAACAAAACACACTCCCTCTAACGTCCCCCCAAACCCTGCCAAGAGGGATCTGCTTGAGTTTAGTGCCAATAGTTAGCCCTGAGTACCACCATGTGGCCCCAAAATAAAAAATAAAGGACAGTCTCAAACTCTGGGCTTTCACTTTATTTGTTATTGTTGTATGGTTTTTGGGCCATACTGGTGACGCTCAGAGGTTACTTCTGACTACATGCTCAGAAATTGCTCCTGGCTTGGGGAATCAAAACGAAGTCTGTCCTAGGTTATCGTGTGCAAGGCAAACACCCTACCACCTGCGCCACCACTCTGGCCCCTAACTTGGTTGTTCTGAGGCCACATTCGGCGATCTTATTGGCTCTGTAGTCCGAAATGAGTTCTGGAGGGGGCTGGGGTGATAGCACAGCAGTAGGGCCTTGCATAAGGCTGAATCAGAGCACAGGTTCGACTCCTGGCATCCCACATGGTCCCTCGAGCCTGCCAGGAGCAATTTCTAAGCACAGGCCAGGATTAACACCTGAGTGCCACTGTGTGTGGCCCAAAAACCTAAATAATTTTTTTTTAAAAGAGAAATGAGGGGCCAGAGATAGCACAGTGAGAGGGCATTTGCCTTGCATGTGGCCAATCTAGGAATGACGGTGGTTTGAATCCCGGCATCCATATGGCCCCTCAAGCCTGCCAGGAGCGATTTCTGAGCATAGAGCCAAGAGTAACCCCAGAGTACCGCCAGATGTGACCCCAAAAACCAACCCCTTCCCCCAAAAAGAGAGAGAGAAATGAGTTCTGGGGCAGGAGCAATAGCACCAAGGGTAGGACACTGGCCTTGCAAGTGGCTAACCCAGGTCCAATCTCTGGCCCATATGGACCCCCCCCCCAAGCGCTGCCAGGAGTAATTTCCAAGTGCAGAACTAGGAGTAGCGCCCTGGTACACTGCTGGGTGTGCCCCAAATACAAAAAAAAAAAAAAAGGCAGGAATAAAAGAATCCTGGAGGTTCAAGCCGACCATATGAGATGCAGGGATGGAACCTAGATCGGCTGCATGCAAGGCAAATGCCAAATCTGCTGTACTGTCTCTTTCTCTAGCTTCTCAAATACAGACATTCTTATGTGCTCAGGGTAGCGCTGCAACTGACACACACAGATTTAAGACACAGGGGAGGGGCCGGAGAGATAGCATGGAGGTAAGGCGTTTGCCTTTCATGCAGAAGGTCATCGGTTCGAATCCCGGGGTCCCATATGGTCCCCCGTGCCTACCAGGAGCGATTTCTGAGCCTGGAGCCAGAAATAACCCCTGAGCACTACCGGGTGTGACCCAAAAGCCACAAAAAAAAAAAAAAAAAAAAAAAAGACACAGGGGGAGCAGCACCAAGGAGCCAACACCCAGCCCCAGGGCAGTGACCCCTGGGCTGACTCAAGTTGCAGCCTGCAGCCCAGGTATGGACTGGGGCCACAAGGCCTGCGCTGGCCTGGCCCTGCCCGAGTGTCTTCTTACACAGAGCTGTTCACCCACATTTCTCAGGAGCCCATGTTCCCCAACATTGCACAACTCTGTGCTGGGGTGAAGAGAGGAGGCAGGGTACCCCATGCCTGAGCCCTGCCTCACCTGGGTTACATCCCCTGGGGCCCAGATCACCCAGCTAGGACATGTTACCCAATTCATGCTGGAGGGAGGGGGTATCTCCAATTCCTGGTAGAAATCCACCAGTCCCTCTAGGAAGTGGGACATAAAAATTCCACAGAGGGGTGTGTGCCCCTTGGAGTGATAGCACAGAGGAGAGGGCATGTGCCTTGCACGTAGCTGACTCCAGGTTCGATTCCTGGCATCCCATACAGTTCCCCAAGCACTGCCAGGAGTGCAGAGTCAGGAGTAAAACCTCTAAAAACCAAAAATAAGGGGCCAAAGTGATAGTAGGGTGTTTACCTTGCACATTGCCAACCCAAGACAGACCTGGGTTTGATCCCTGGTATCCAATATGGTCTGCCTGAGCCTACCAGGAGCAACCCTGAGCAACCCTGCTGGGTGTGGCCCCAAAACAAAAACAACCCAAAAATAAATAAGCAAAGCCATAGATAGGTCTGGGACCGGTTACAGGGCTAACCGGGTTCTGATTTCTGAAAGCCAGAGGATCCATGTCCCCCCTCCCAAGCCAAAAGAGAGTGATCCCTGAGTACAGAGTCCTAAACTAAGGACAGGATTTAGGAAAAAAAAAAAAAAAAAGACAAGCCCAGGCTTGGGCTTATGGTTGTCCCAGAGGAGGGAGGGAGAATACAGCTGAGAAAGCAACCAACCTCTGCTCGATCCATAGGGTGCCCCTGAACCCACAAGCAAAGATCAGATGCAGAGCCAGGAGGAAGTCCTGAGCACCACTTGAGCCCCACCCCCAATAAAACAAAGGGGGAAAATGTTTCCTAAGGGCGAAGCAACTGGGAAAGTGGGTTGAAAAGTGCCCAGGATTCAGGGCCGGTGTACCCTATGTTGAGTAATTGTTGTAACATTGTTTTTGCCGTCATCCCGCCTGGATCTTCCAGGTGGGGGTGATTAAGGAAAGAAATAAATAGCTTGTTGGGGAGGCATAGGGAGTTCTTTTGCCAGAACTGACGGCTTGTTCAGTTTGCTTTTTGGAGTTGGCTGCAACTGACAAAAGACTTTCTTTGCTGAACCTTTGGTCCCCTAATCTTTTGCATTCGTTGATTATTCACGTCGGATATTATTATCAAAGTCTCCCCCAAAAGGGTGGACAGAAGAATGAAATTCAATTTATCATTCTGGGAGTCATTCTTAGACTTGGAGACCATCAACAAGGGGTTTGACCTCCCCCCACACCCTAAAAATAACAGGGTACCACACTCCAGAAGCCTGTAGAAGCTTGGTAAAGATGCAGGGGGCGTCTCACACATGAGGGCCTTAAAAACCATGAGCCAGGCCAAGGCCAGGGCGCCTGCCATGTGCCTTAAATGTCACCTTAATCTAAAAATAGTCAACTCCTATCAGCGACTGGGGAGCAGGATGTGGTGCAGGCCCTGGGCTCACAAGTGGCTCTACACCCCTCCTCGAGAGGCTCCAACAGGTTTTCTGAGCCTGTGACTTAAACAAGCTCTTCAACCCAGGGTCCGAATAGACAAAGCAGTCCTGGAGTGATAGGACAGTAGAGAGAGCTCTTGCCTCGCATATAGCAGCCCCAGGTTCGATCCCCAGCACCCCACAGTCATCTCCACCTCCCCCACCCAGCAAAGTCAGGAGCAATGTCTGAGCACAGAGCCAAGAGGAAGCCCTGAGCACTGCAAGCTGTGGGGCCTCCCCCAAACAAATTAAAGCTGAGCCCCTTCAGCACCCCAACCTCTCCCTAAAATTGAGTCTGAGCAAGATGAAGCAATACCAGGAATCTATGAGGTAGGGTGATTGTGGTCTCATTCTCCCTCATCAACAAGTGCCCCAGGGCCAGAGAGATAACACAGCCTGGGGCATTTGCCTTGCTTGCGGCCAACCCAGGATGGACCAGGATTCAATTCCCCATATCCCATATGGTCCCCAGAGCCTGCCAAGAGTGATTTCTGAGTGCAGAGCCAGGAGTAACCCAGCCAAGTGTGGCCCAAAAACAAAACAAAACAAACAAACAAACAAAAAAGAATAAAAAAAGAATTCCCCGCCAGGTTTGGAAGAAGGTGAAGGGTCAGCCAGTTTCCCAATAAAGCACCACCTAAGGGTGTGGCTTCTGCTACTAAATTCCTTTACCCACCTACCCAGAGACCCTCCCAGAAAGGCAATCCTGGGGCCCGGAGAGAGAGCACAGCGGCGTTTGCCTTGCAAGCAGCCGGTCCAGGACCAAAGGTGGTTGGTTCGAATCCCGGTGTCCCATATGGTCCCCCGTGCCTGCCAGGAGCTATTTCTGAGCAGACAGCCAGGAGTAACCCCTGAGCACCGCCAGGTGTGGCCCAAAAACCAAAATAATAATAATAATAATAATAATAATAATAAAATAAATAAAAAAAATAAAGAAAGGCAATCCTGTTTGGGTTAGAGAAATTATGCAAGGAATGGAAAAGCCCCCTTAGGTTCTGGCCCCCTGGCTACACTTTGATCCCAGGGCTCTAACCACTTTCTGTTTATTTGTCTTGGGGCCACACCCGGAGGTCAACTCCTCCTGGCACAGTACTTCCCGGCTCCTGGCGGGTGTTCAAGGGCCCTATGGGATGTGGACTATTGTTTAGCCAGTCTGCAAGGCTGTACGGCCCTCCCTGCTGTCCTTCTGCTCCTCCAGCCCCCCACTATCAATCTTTAACCTAGAAACGTTGCCAGCCAAGTCTACGGTCCGTCTTCCTTCTGGCAAAACACCAGTGACCACCCCCCCCAAAACCTGGCCCCGTGACACCCCCCCTTCCAGGTCCAGCTCTCAGAAGCTACCTTCCTCCCAGGAAAAAGGAAGAGTTCCAACTTCTTTCAGCAATTCCAGCACCCCACTGGCAAGACGACCTCCCAGTGACCTTGGAACCCCACCCCTCCTTCCAGGCCTCAAAATCCACCCATGGAATCCACCCACGGGTGCGGGAGGGAGGCATCTAGTAGTAGAGGCAAAGTCGAGAACAGACACCACAATCCGGGTGGCCAAACATGGGGGGGGGCAGGTTACCCTACAAAGCTTTGAGTGTTTGGAGAAGAACCAGGCGCTGGCTGCACCCCACACACACACACTTCCAAGCCAGCCTGAGCACCTAAACCCCTAAATTCCAGGAAGAATGACAATCCTGCCAGACCTAAGGAGTTACTGGGGCTCCAAGGTGAGGGACCCCTTGAACCCTGGCTGCTTCTGCCTGGATCTGGCGGCCAAGGGGGTCTCCCGCTGTGTCCCTCCAACTCACACACGCTCCCAGTGTGTGTGGGAAACCGGATAAGGCTCTTTCTTGCAGGCTCTGTCCGGTCGAGTAGGGGGACACTCCAGGACCCAAAAAAGAAAAAAAGGGGGTCCCCTTCCCCTGGGGAGGTGTAGGGGGCTAATGGGTACGGTTCTGGACAGGGCACCCCATCCCATACACCCCGAAAAAAAATCAGGACCTCACCTCCAGCACCAGCCTGGACTCAGGCTGCTCTGAAGTCGGGGTTCACCGTGAGAACCCCAAACCCAGCCCCCCCAATTCAGTCCTTCCCTTCCAGTATCAATGTAGATGGAATCCCCGTGCCCTCGCCCAAAGGGTTTCAGCAAACACTCTGCCTTGGCGGGGTCAGCCCCGATCCACCCAAACCTCATTTTCTCCCAGGCCTGGCAATCCAGGGGTTCCCCCACCATCGCTCCCAGGCAAGGCCATGGCCGTGAAGACCCCCCCCGAGGTCTTTCGTCCGGGATCGGTCTCCATATTAACACACACACCCCGCCTCATTCTGGCCCCCCGATAGGTCTCCCCTTTGCCCTCCCCCAGGGCACCCCCAAATGCTCACCGGCCCCCCAGACCCGAGCGCACAGGAATGCGGGAACCAAGAGCAGCAGCGCCGTCGCCATGTCTCCCACGCGCCGCCCGCCTCCCGCTTCGCTAGAAGAGCCTGGGCGGGGGCGCGCGCGCACACAGGGCGGCGCGGGAGTGCGCACGCAAGGCACGCCGGGTGGCGGCCTCCTCCGGGCTTCGGGCTCCGACGCACGTGCGCACGCGCGAGTCAGCGCCCCGCCCACACAGGCCCGCGCGCAACGGAAGCCGGGAAGGCGACGACTCCAACTAAGGAGCGGTGGGCGGGGCATTGTAAGGGCGTGGTCTAGTGTGCTGGGGGCGGGGCCTATTGTTGGCGCTTCCCTCCCCCTTGGTCAAACTGCTGACGGATAGCGGGTCTATTTTAAGTTACTATATATATTGTTTTGTTTTGTTTTGTTTTGTTTTGGGGCCACGCCGGTGACGCTCAGGGGTTACTCCTGGCTATGCATTCAGAAATTTTACTCCTGGCTTGGGGGGCTCTATGGGACTCCAGGGGATCGGAACCTCTGTCAGTCCTAGGTCAGTGCATGCAGGCAAACGCCCTACCGCTTGCGCCACTGCTCCGGCCTCAAGGTCTTTTATTTTTCATTTTCATTTGTATTTTTTTCGGTCACACTTAGGGTGCTCAAGACTTCATCTCACAGGGGATCATATGAGATGTTGGGGATCGAACCTGGGTCTGCTGCTGGCAAGGTAAATGCCCTTCCCTTGAGTGTACTATCTCTCTGGCCCTCTCAAGGGGTTGTTTTGGATAAGAGGTCCGGTCTTCATGGGCCTGAGCTTATAATAAAGCCCGTAGTGTCCTTGCTTTGCACACAGACAATCTGGGTTTGATCGCCAACACCTCATATGCTCCCTTGAACCCGCCTGAAGTCATCCCTTAAACCCCCCCGCCCCCCCCGCCCCCCCCCCGTGTGGCCCAAAAATAAAACAAAAAAGAGGTCAGGCCAAGCACTCGGGAGGAGGCTGGGCAGTTTGCCTTGTTCCCTGGAGTAGAGGAACCTGGGAGAGGCTGGAAGGATCTGGCCCAGGGACCTTGAGTCTATTGAAGAAATGGGACCTGCTGATTCTGTTCCAGCAGCCTCCAAGCAGCCCACAGAGGGGCCAGAGAGCTAGAACAGCAGCTGGAGGCCTCTTGCCTTGCCGGAGGCAACCCCAATTTAATCTCCAGCACACCATTTCCCGGCCTGGAGTGATAGATCCCAGCACGCAAGTCCAGGAGTAAGCCTGGAGCACTGTTGGGTGGGTCTGACCCAAAAGACAAAAGTATTCAAAAAAAAAGTCGCAGCAGAGGAGTTGAACACCAACCCCACAAGAGGAGCATCTCATGGAAGGGTCAGAGCTGGAAAAACATAAAAACCAAAAAACCTGGGGCCTGGAGAGATAGCACAGCGGTGTTTGCCTTGCAAGCAGCCGATCCAGGACCAAAGGTGGTTGGTTCAAATCCCGGTGTCCCTTATGGTCCCCCGTGCCTGCCAGGAGCTATTTCTGAGCAGACAGCCAGGAGTAACCCCTGAGCACCGCCGGGTGTGGCCCAAAAACCCAAAAAAAAAAAAAAACAAACAAACAAAAAAAAAAAAACAAAAAAAACCAAACAAACAAAAAACCAAAAAACAAAAACAGTGAGTCTGAGACTGTCTCCAAAATGTACCAGAAGCAACTCGTTGGACTTTGCAAGCCTCTGGTGGAATTTCTGCCCTGCTGGGCTGTTGACTGATCTTGGGGGGAACAGAAAGAGTTCAGGAAGCTTTGTATTTCTTTGTCTGCAAAAACATTGGTTTGGAGTGGATCCAGTTTCTAGCCCACCCTCTCCCCAGCTTTCATCAGTCCTTTTGGCAATGCTCAGGGCTTACTTCCACTTCAGCACTCAGGGATCAGTCCTGGCTCCGGGAACCCTGTGCAATTGTGGGGATCCAGCTTGATATGGCAAGATCTTTCCCAGCCCCACACTAGCTCTCTAGCCTCATCCTGCAGTTTTGGTTTTGTTTACTTTTGCTGCAGTTACCCCTATCTGTCTTGACCTCCTCTCAGTTCTGTGCTCAGGGCTTGCCTCTGGTGGTGCTAGGGATGTGGGGGGGTGGGAGATATGTGATTTTGGGGATTCAACTCAAGGCTCTCTGAGCTCTCCTAAGTCTGAGCTCTCTCCAGGAACTTCCTGCCATTTCCTTCTCTTCTTCTGTTTGTTTTAATTTTATACTTTTTGTATTTCAGCCACACCCAGCGATGTTCAGATTTCTCCTGGCTCTGAACTAAGGAATTATTCCTGGGGGGACCCTATGGGATGTTGGGAATGGAACGCTGGTCTATTGTAAGGTAAATCCACTACCCACTTTACCATCACTATGGCCCCTACTTTATTTTTTATTTTGTATATTTTAGCCACATCCTGTGGTACCTCCTGACTCTGCTGTCAGGAATCACTCCAGGTTGTACTGAGGGGGAACCATATGGGATTCAGCAAGCTGCCTACTGGCTATATTATCATTCAGGTCCCCATTTGGTTTTGGACTATACTATTGCTCAGGGTCCACCTGTGCTCTGGCATCATTCCTGGTGGGGCATAATGGTGCCAGGTGCCAACAGCATACAAGGTATATAAGCTCTACCTGCAGTACTCTCTCTCTCTCCAGCCTGTGTTGTTCCTAGGAATCTGTCCACGTGTCATGCAGGGACATTCATTCGCCATCACTTCCTCTCCTCATTCGGCGCAGTGAGGGTACAGGCTCTGGGGTGAGGTAAGCTGGCAACCAGCCTGTGTGGGGCTCATCAGACCCAGCTGCAGGCCATCTACTGCCAGCCTCGGTCCTGCAAGTAACTGATAAGGCCCAGGGCAGCAAACACAGCCCTTTCCCTATGGTGCTGGCCCACAGCCAGGACTCAGCCTCAGAGACAACCATTGGGTAAAAGCAGACTTGGCCATGTATTTGCTCCCTTCCTTTTGGCAGCCCGGCAGTATCCCCAGCCATGTGCTGTATATTCCTGGAGAGAGGGTCATGTATGGGGTGAATGCAGCAGGCCTGCCCAGACCAGCACATCTTTTTTTGTTGTTGTTTTTGTTTTTGTTTTTGGGCCACACCCGTTTGACACTCAGGGGTTACTCTTGGCTATGTGCTCAGAAATCGCTCCTGGCTTGGGTGGACCATATGGGAAGCTGGGGGATCGAACCACGGTCCGTCCTACGCTAGCACTTGCAAGGCAGAAACCTTACCTCTAGCGCCACCTTCCCAGCCCAGACGAGCACATCTTATACAACCTCAAGACCATAGAATTTCATGGAAGAAATGGAGGCTTGGTGAGGTGGTGACTATGGGCTACATTGAGGGTCATATGTACTTCTTTGGCCACTGTCTTTTTTTTTGTTTGTTTGTTTTTGGTTTTTGGGCCACACCCATTTGATGCTCAGGGGTTACTCCTGGCTATGCGCTCAGAAATCGCCCCTGGCTTGGGGGGACCATATTGGACACCGGGGGATCGAACCGTGGTCCATCCTATGCTAGCGCTTGCAAGGCAGACACCCTACCTCTAGTGCCACCTTCCCGCCCCCCCTTTTTTTTTTGAGGGAGGCACTGAGCAGTGTTTAGGGATTATTTTTGATGCTGTGCTCAGAGATCACAAACCATGGTGGATGGGGCCTGAGCAGTGGCGCAAGAGGTAGGGTGTATACCTTACACACACTGACCTAGGATGGACCAGGGTTCAATCCCCTGGCGTCCCATATGGTCCCCCAAGCCAGGAGCGATTTCTGAGTGCATAGCTGGGAGTAACCCCCGAACGTCACTGGGTGTGGCCCAAAAACAAACAACTAAAACAAACAAAAAATAGAAACAATGCATGGTGGACCCTATGGGATGCTGGGGAATGAACCTGGGTTGGCTGCCAGCAAAGCAAGTGTCTGAACCACTGTTCTATCGTTCTGGCCTTCCCTTGCAACTTTGATACCAGCACAAAACCAAATTTAAAACAAAATAACCTTGAGGGGCCAGGGTGATAGCACAGCAGTAGGGCATCTGCCTGGCACGCAGCCGATCCAGGAGGAACGGTGGTTCAAATCCCGGCATCCCATATGGTCCCCTGTGCCTGCCAGGATCGATTTCTGAGTGCAGAGCCATGAGTAACCCCTGAGTG